>NC_084642.1:36588695-36888695 GCF_019802595.1 Syngnathoides biaculeatus
ATTTTTGAATGTTAACTAAAACTTGTGATTTGAGATTATTCTATTTTCTGAGGTAAATAAAGTCCTTTTTATGTAAAAGTATAAATAACCGGGTCGTTTTTATGAGCTGGTGATCTGATCATTAAGTAGCTATTTATATGATAACTTAATTGCCCATTCTTAAACTGATTATTTTATCCAGTAATCCTCACTACATCGTGGGGATTACATTCCAGTCAACCTCTGCAATAAATCAAATCTGTGAAATGCAAATACACTCAGCTAGGCATGATTTGTTGCAAGACACTTCTTTTTTTGCCAAAAGGAAGACAAGAAGCAGTAACTTCATCTGTATATATCAGTGAACATGTTTTTCCAGCCACATACAACGTAGACCTACAACAATAATGTTGTTTATCACACCTGGATTGAGGGATCATTTGACATTCCTCCTTGCAGATCCTACAGTTCTGTCAGGATGGATAGTGAATGTTGGTTGACACCCATTTTCAGGTGCCTCCAGGGATTCTCAATTGGGTTGGAGTCGGCCCTCTGGCTTGGACCTTTAAAAATAGTTCCATAGTTGTTCTGAGGTCTGTTATTTTAGCTGTGTGAAGTAAAGCAACTACATATCAACAAGCTTGAAGGAAATGTGAATAATGATACAACAAATCATCATGCATCAACAAAACAACATTCTCACAGTTATCCCAAAATTCATCCCCGGATTTAGAAAATCTATCACAAGCAGGTCATCGTCAAGTATGCAGCAGATTCACGGTGAGGAAAGTTAGTAATGGTCGACATCATCCAGGCAGTTGGGTCAGCCGTCATAGTCCGACCTTTATGACCTTGATGGTCAATCACTATACACGATGAGAGTGAACCAATGAGACCTTCGTGGACTCTTGATATGTGAACCCATGTAGCCCTTTCAGCAATCTTCACTGCAGTGTTGGTCACAAGGAGAACTTGAAAAGGGCCCAGTCAGCGCTTCTGCCTCCACCTTTTCCGCTCGAAGTTCTTTATCACTACAAAGTCACTGGGTTTGACGTCATGCAAGGGTCCATCTGCCGGCCTCGGTAGTGCTCCATAAACTTGTTTCCTGACATCAGAGACCAGGTTAGTCAAAGATGTGCAATACCTGATCAGATTGTCATTGCAAAGGTGTGTCCATCGGCAAGCCTGGAGGATGCAGTCCAACATTTGGAGGGTCTGCAAACAGAATCTCAAAAGGGGACAGATTGTGCTTTGGACGCACACACATCCTCATATACAGGGTGTCCATAAAGTGTCTTCACCATTTCAAAAAAATATTAAAAATGCAATTAATTACATATTTTATTCAGATTTGTTCTATTGTATTCAGCGTTTATTATAACTTTTTTTTTTTTTTTTACCTCTTTTAATACAGTTCTACATGGGTACCATTAGTTGCACGAAGCACATCAAGACGGTACTTGATTTCATGCCATGTTCGCTGTAGCATAGCCTCATCAATTGTGGCAATGGCATCAGTAATCCTTTGCTTTATTTAGGTCAGTAATGTCCCTTATCTTTGTTCGATACGCGATATCTTTAACATAGCGCCATAGAAAGAAGTCCAGGGGAGTGATATCTGGTGAACGTTCATCAATTGTGGCAATGGCATCAGTAATCCTTTGCTTTATTTAGGTCAGTAATGTCCCTTATCTTTGTTCGATACGCGATATCTTTAACATAGCGCCATAGAAAGAAGTCCAGGGGAGTGATATCTGGTGAACGTAGCGGCCAAGGAATTGGACCATCCCTTTCAATGTTTGGAAATGTTTTATTGAGGAATCATCGAACATGCACAACCCAATGTGTTTGTGCACCATCTTGCTGAAAAATGATGGTTGGTTGAAGGTCATTCAGTTGTGGTGCCACATATTCAGTGAAAAGGTCAAGGTAAAACATTTGCAGAAATTGATGTCTCGGTGAAGAAAAAAGGACCAATTATTTGATTGCACATGATCCCACACCACACATTTACATTTGGGCTTTTACGCTCAATTTATCTAGTCAAGTTTGGTTGTTCTGATCCCCAGATTCTCACATTCTGTTTGTTCAGTTTCCCTGAAACATGAAAGGTTGCCTCATCACTAAAACAAGCTCGTCATCCTCAGAAATTCGTTCCAGCACGTTAACTGCAAACCTTTTCGTCTTGGTTTATCATTTGGCTCGATTACCTGTAAGAGTTGCACTTTGTAAGCGTAAAATCTTAAAGGTCAAGTGTCATCAAACAGATGATTTTTGGTATATTATTAATGAAAACCCCACAGCCAATATGGTCCCATGTGTTTTTTCACCACAAAACATGACTTTGACGTATAAAGCTTTTTGTAACTCCCGCCATGAAAATACTCTCAAGGGATTTGTTTTCGAGAAGCAGGAAAGGACGTAAAGGACAGTGGCGCCCCCAAGTGGACTTGTTTGTTTCCATTAGTTTTACCTCCGGGAAGGTAGCTCGTTGTTCCTTCGTCTTAGCCAAAATGCCGGCTCATTGCATTGCTGGACATTGCTTGAACACTCGGGAGAATGGAATTACCCTTCATAAGTTTGAAAGAGACCCTGTTCGTTGTGAAAAATGGATTGCAGGGGTGCAGAGGAAGAGAGCTTCATGGGTTCCAAATAACAGGTAGGTGTGCGTACAGCTCCAAAAAAAACCCAAATAGTTTGGGGCGGACCACGTAATCGGTCTATCTCATAATGTAACAAAAGATCCGCGTATGAAATGTGTCGATGTGCACGTCGCCCAGCTAACAATGTCTCGATAGTGTTCATCGAGTACTGCGGCAACTTTGAACATACCCCTAAAGCAACATAGCCAGGCTCCACCTCCTCCTTATATGCCACCATGGGCTCCGAAACTTAGCCACACCGGCTGAGGCGCCACGTTTGGAGGTCACAGCTTCTGCAAAGGCTGCGCGTCGGGCTTTGCGACAGGGGCAGCTCTGAAGAACCCAGCCGAGAACGCGTTACTCAATCGCGTGCGCGCATAAAGCGCCCCGGCTCGACTGTGACTAAAGCAGCACCGCTCGGCTCTGTCATAAGCCACACCAGCCGGAGTGGATCTGACGGGATGCAGTTTGGCCGTGATCGGATATCATCTGAATATGGCTCGAAACAATAGTGTAATATTGCCCTGTGGGCTCGAAGCAATATTGCCCCGGTAACGTCACAAAATTCACTTTGTGGTGTTGTCCTTTTCGAAAAGAGCTTCAGTGTCAGAAGGGGCCTCGGAAAAATGCGAATATCTGTTGTTCGGCTTCCGTAGTAGCAGGTACTGCGCGTTTTCAACGGTGGAAGTGACCATGACGTCAAGGACAGAGGACGCGACTAATTTGGCGACCACTTGGATGTCGAGGGACACTTAATTGCGCAACTTTGTGCATGGATGATGCGCTCTCCGCTCACTTTTTTTTTTCGTATAGACATTGAAGTGAATACTGTTACATGTATTTTTCATTACAATATATATTTTAGAATGTTTATAGGGATAACACCCGGGCTTTAAGTTCTTGTGTAAGAACTTGTGCACTGTTGAACGCCGTAGCTCTAACTGTGTGCCAGCAGTATGGATAGACTTTGTGGGAGAACAAGAAAAGGATTGTCTTACACGATCGATTGTTTTCATTAAATGTTCTTGGTCGCCCACTCCTTCCTTTCTCTAACACAATCCCTGCCTCCATCAATTTCTTGTGCCATGCACGAATTGACGGACGTGATGGTGGATCTCTTCCATACTTAGTTCTGTAGTTTCGCTGAGTGCCTATCTGATTTTGTTTCAATAAACCATGACACACATTGCGCCTTCTCTTGAGGGGTAGCCATTTTTAGGGGTTCGTTCAAAATCACCTCTTTCAGAAACAGGCTCCTTGATATACTCAAATGCAGTATGACTAAAAAAAACTTTAATAAACTCTAAATACAATAGAACAAATGTGAAAAAAGATCTAATCAATTGCATTTTTAATTAATATTTGATATGGTAAAGAGACTTCATGGACACTCTGTACATCTAGACAATATGCGGACACTTGATCCTATTTAATTTCCTTTCTTCTTTTTCTACTGCTCCGCCGGACTGAGGAGGGTAACTACAATGTGTTTTGAGGTTAAATTGAAGTCTGTCCAAAGGTTTAGTCATTATCAATGCAGTGCATGCTGACAGCAAACGGATGCTCCCATACAGTTTGGCAGTGAATGTTACTTTGCTCCCTGTATTTAAAATACAGAACTAGCTTTTTCTGCTCTGTATTCTGTGCTTTCATCATAGGCAGCCCTATGGGGACACAAACCAGTGCAATCTGTAGGCCGGTCCCAAGCCCGGATAAATGCAGAGGGTTGCATCAGGAAGGGCATCCGGCGTAAAAACTGTGCCAAACAAATATGAGCATTCATCTAAAAAAATCCCATACCGGATCGGTCGTGGCCCGGGTTAACAACGCCTGCCCCCGGCACTGCTAACCTGCAGGGCGTCGGTGGAAATTCAGCTACTGTGGGTCGAAGACAAAGAAGAGGAAACTGAATCCGTCAGAAGAAGAAGAGGAGGAATCCACAGATCATACGACTGAGTGTAGGGACTTTGAATGTTGGGACTATGACAGGAAAAGCCCAGGAGTTGGTTGACATGATGATTAAGAGAAAGGATGATGTACTGTGTATCTAAGAGAGCAGGTGGAAAGGTAGTAAGGATAGAATTTTGGAGCAGGGTTTAAATTATTCTACCACGGAGTAGATAGGAAGAGAAATGGAGTCGGGGTTATTTTAAAGGAAGAGCTGGCTAAGAATGTCTTGGAGGTGAAAACAGTATCAGATCGAGTGATGAGACTAAAATTTGAAAATGAGGGTTTTATGTATAATGTGGTTAGCAGCCATGCCCCACAGGTAGGATGTGACCTAGAGTTGAAAGAGAAATTCTGGAAGGAACTAGATGAAGTAGTTCTGAGCATCCCAGACAGCGAGAGAGTTGTGATTGGTGCAGATTGTAATGGACATATTGGTAAAGGAAACAGGGGCGATGAAGAAGTGATGGGTAAGTACGGCATCCAGGAAAGGAACTTTGAAGGGCAGATGGTGGTGGACTTTGCAAAAAGGATGGAGATGGCTGTAGTGAACACTTATTTCCAGAAAAGGGAGGAACATATAGTGACCTACAAGAGCAGAGGTAGAAGCAGGCAGGTGGATTATATTTTGTGCAGACGATGTAATCTGAAGATTACTGACTGTAAAGTAGTGGTAGGGGAGAGTGGAGCTCGACAGCATAGGATGGTGGTGTGTAGGATGACTCTGGTGGTGGGTAGGAAGATTAAGAAGACAAAGGTAGAGCAGAGAACCATGTGGTGGAAGTTGAGAAAGGAAGAATGTTGTGCGGCCTTTCGGAAAGAGGTGAGACAGGCTCTCGATGGACAGGAGAAGCTCCCGGAAGACTGGACTACGACAGCCAAGGTAATCAGAGAGACAGGCAGGAGAGTACTTGGTGTGTCTTTTGGTTGGAAAGGGGAGAAGGAAACTTGGTGGTGGAACCCCAAAATCCAGGGAGTTATACAAGCAAAGAGATTAGCAAAGAAGAAGTGGGACACTGAGAGGACTGAGGAGAGGCGAAAGGAGTACACCGAGATGCGACGTAGGGCAAAGGTAGAGGTGGCAAAGGCTAAACAGGAGGCGTATGAAGACATGTACACCAGGTTGGACACGAAAGAAGGAGAAAAGGATCTCTACAGGTTGGCCAGACAGAGGGATAGAGATGGGAAGGATGTGCAGCAGGTAAGGGTGATTAAGGATAGAGACGGAAATGTATTGACTGGTGCCAGAAGGGTGCTAAATAGATGGAAAGAATACTTTGAGAAGTTGATGAATGAAGAAAATGAGAGAGAAGAAAGAGTTGAAGACGCAAGTGTGAAGGACCAGGAAGTGGCAATGATTAGTAAAGGGGAAGTTAGAAAGGCACTACAAAGGATGAAAAATGGAAAGGCAGTTGGTCCTGATGACATACCGGTAGAGGTATGGAAGCAATTTGGAGAGATGGCTGTGGAGTTTTTGACCAACTTATTCAACAGAATACTAGCGGTCAAAAAGATGCCTGAAGAATGGAGGAAAAGTGTTCTCGTTCCCATTTTTAAGAACAAAGGCGATTTTCAGAGCTGTGGGAATTATAGAGGAATAAAGTTGATGAGCCACACAATGAAGTTATGGGAAGGAGTAGTGGAAGCTAGACTCAGGACAGAAGTAAGTATCTGCGAGCAACAGTATGGTTTCATGCCGAGAAAGAGTACCACAGATGCACTATTTGCCTTGAGGATGCTTGTGGAAAAGTACAGAGGTCAGAAGGAGCTACGTTGTGTCTTTGTAGACCTAGAGAAAGCCTATGACAGTACCAAGAGAGGAACTGTGGTACTGCACGCGGAAGTCTGGTGTGGCAGAGAAGTATGTTAAAATAGTACAGGACATGTATGATGGCAGCAGAACAATGGTGAGGTGTGCCTTAGGTGTGAAAGAAGAATTTCAGGTGGAGGTGGGACTGCACCAGGGATCAGCTCTGAGCCCCTTCCACCCTTTGCAGTGGTAATGGATAGGCTGACAGATGAGGTTAGACTGGAATCCCCTTGGACCATGATGTTCGCAGATGATATTGTGATATGCAGTGAAAGCAGGGAGCATGCAGAGGAACGGAGGAACAATTAGAAAGATAGAGACATGCACTGGAAAGGAGAGGAATGAAGATTTGCCGAAGTAAAACAGAATATATGTGCGTGAATGAGAGAGGTGGAGGGGGAAGAGTGAGGCTACAGGGAGAAGAGATAGCAAGGGTGGAGGACTTCAAATATTTAGGTGTCAAGAGTCCACAGCAATGGTGAGTGTGGTAAAGAAGTGAAGAAACGAGTCCAAGCAGGTTGAAACAGCTGGCGGAAGGTGTCTGGTGTGTTATGTGACAGAAGAGTCTCTGCCAGGACGAAGGGCAAAGTTTACAAAACAGTGGTGAGGCCGGCCATGATGTACGCATTAGAGACGGTGGCACTGAGGAAACAACAGGAAGCAGAACTGGAGGTAGCAGAAATGAAGATGTTGAGGTTCTCACTCGGAGTGACCAGGTTGGATAGGATTAGAAATGAGCTCATTAGAGGGACAGCCAAAGTTCAATGTTTTGGAGATAAGATTCAAGAGAGCAGACTTCGATGGTTTGGACATGTTCAGAGGCGAGAGGGTGAGTATATTGGTGGAAGGGTGCTGAGGATGGAGCTGCCAGGCAAAAGAGCGAGAGGAAGACCAAAAAGAAGGTTTATGGATGTGGTGAGGGAAGACATGAGGGCAGTTGGGGTTAGAGAGGAAGATGCGGAAGATAGGCTAAGATGGAAAAAGATGACACGCTGCGGCGACCCCTAACGGGACAAGCCGAAAGGAAAATAAGAACATTCTGTGCTTTCATCTCAGTGTGAAAGTGTGCCAAGGTGGAACTTCAACATTACTAATTGATTAATTGATCAATTTCATTGACTAAATTTAAAAAAAATAAACTTCCATCAGAAGACAACAGTCACACTCACAACCACACCTAGGGGCAATTTTAAGTCTCCAATTAATGTTGCATGTTTTTGGAATGAGGGAGGAAACCGGATAGAGGAGAGAAAACCCATGCCGGCACAGGAAGAACATGCAAAGTCCAAACGGAGGTGGGCATTTGAACCCCGGTCCTCAGAACCGTGCCGCATACCCATTTACAAGCGGGGGAAATTACTTTCCTCTGCTGTGAGGGCCTCAGAGAAGAGCTGCTCTTCCGTATTCAGAATAACCAGATGTTGTTTCCTCAGGCATCTGTTTAGTAGGTAAAGAAGTACCACATTCATACCTAGGCCCCGTAGCTCAGTGGTTAGAGCACTGGTTTGTTAAACCAGGGGTTGTGGGTTCATATCCCACTGGGGCCTCCACTCCCTGAGATGGGTTGTGTCCGGAAGGGCATCCGGCGTAAAAATTGTGCCAAACATATATGTGCGTTCATCTAAGATGACACGCTGTGGCAACCCCGAAAGGGACAAGCCGAAAGAAATTGCTTACTCACATTCATACCTATGGGGAAGTTAGTGTTCTATCAACCCAGCATGCGTGTTTTGGGGATGTCGGAGAAAATCGAGAGTACCTGGAGAACTACGAGGGCTGATGTGCTTGCCAGACAACAACTGTGCTGCCAGATATTCATCACTTGTAATTTTCAGACTATTTAGGTAAAAGTATATAATATCAAATGGCTTCCCTGATAATCTGCAGCAGCACTCTGGTTGGAAACAATTAGCATTAGTCAGTGGGCTATTGGCACCACAGCTGTCGAGCAGTGGCTTCGAAGTTCTGAGGAGTATGGGTCAAATCCCGGCCTCTCCCCGTATGGAGTTTGCATTTTCTCCCTGTGCGGGTTTCCTCCAGGCACACTGATTTCCTTCCACATACCAAAAAACATGCATTCATTGAAGACTCTAAATTGCCCCTTGGTGCGATTGTGAGAGTGGCTTGTCTGTTTCTGTGTGCCCTACGATTGGCTGGCAACACGTTCAGGTTGTGCCCAGCCTCCTGCCCGTTGACAGCTGCGATAGGCTCCGGCACTCCCGCGACCCTTGTGAATGGATGGATGGATGGATGGATGGATGGATGGATGGATGGATGGATGGATGGAAGTGGGCCATTAAAACAGATTTTTCGATTAAATCAGTATTCTCCAATACACTGGAATAGGTCATTGGACAAATTAATCTTTACCTCAGGAAAATGTCATGTTGATAAACCTCATGCTACTGTATCTGACTTAACAGTTTTACAGTAAACTTTATAAACAACTAAATCGGGGCTTTGAATCAATCACACATGAACTGTTTTCTTGAAAGGTTTAGCCTTTATAAACAACTAAATCGGGGCTTTGAATTTGAGAATGATGAGAGTATTTACAGATCACAAGTTTGGTATGATACTTTAATGGGCAATATTTATCAAATACGATTAATGGATTTGAAAAAAAAAACGTAGTTAGCTTTTTGGATGATCCAACTCAGTTTCTGTTTTGAACGAACTGGTCGGCAAACACATTCAGTATCATAATCAAGCATCATTTGCTGCCATAGTTTTCCAAGGCACCTTTTAATACTCCTCTCCTTCCTCTCCCTGATCATCAACTGAATCAGCCCCAACCTCCTCGTAGTCCTTCTCTAGAGCCGCCATATCCTCTCTGGCCTCAGAGAACTCACCCTCCTCCATCCCTTCACCTACATACCAGTGAACAAAAGCACGTTTGGCATACATTAGATCAAACTTGTGGTCGAGGCGAGCCCAGGCCTCTGCAACGGCTGTTGTGTTGCTCAGCATACACACAGCTCTTTGTACTTTGGCCAGGTCTCCTCCAGGCACCACAGTGGGTGGCTGGTAGTTGATGCCTACCTTGAAACCAGTGGGGCACCAGTCCACGAACTGGATGGTGCGCTTGGTTTTGATTGTGGCAATAGCAGCATTAACATCTTTGGGCACCACATCACCACGGTACAAAAGGCAACATGCCATGTACTTGCCATGACGAGGGTCACATTTCACCATCTGATTGGCTGGCTCAAAGCAGGCATTGGTAATATCAGCTACAGTTAATTGCTCATGGTAAGCCTTCTCAGCAGAGATGATAGGCGCGTAGGTAGCCAAAGGGAAGTGGATACGAGGATACGGTACCAAGTTGGTCTGAAACTCTGCTAAATCAACATTGAGGGCACCGTCGAAACGAAGGGAAGCCGTGATAGAGGAGGTGATCTGACTGATCAGTCTATTAAGATTGGTGTACGTAGGACGCTCCATGTCTAGGTTTCTGCGGCAGATATCATAAATGGCCTCATTATCCACCATGAAGGCACAGTCAGAGTGCTCGAGGGTGGTGTGTGTGGTTAGGATGGAGTTGTAGGGCTCTACTACAGCCGTGGACACCTGTGGCGCAGGATAGATAGAGAACTCCAACTTGGATTTCTTCCCGTAGTCCACAGACAGACGCTCCATCAACAGAGAAGTGAAGCCAGACCCGGTGCCCCCACCAAAGCTATGGAACACCAGGAAGCCCTGAAGGCCAGTGCACTGGTCAGCCTGATGATACAGAGGGAAATGTATTGGAGATTTTTTTTTTTTTTTTGGTAATCACAAGTTACTGTTCACTTCAGTTCTTACCAGTTTTCGTATTCTGTCTAACACTAGGTCAATTATTTCCTTGCCAATGGTGTAGTGACCACGGGCATAGTTGTTGGCAGCGTCCTCCTTGCCAGTGATCAACTGTTCAGGGTGAAAGAGCTGTCGATAGGTTCCAGTGCGAACCTCGTCTAAGATCAAATCCATGCAACAACTTCATTTTTAGTGCAGTTTAATATTTAGTTATGTTTTTGTTCATGTTTAGTTGAGTTATGATGAAAGGATGTTCAGATATGAGCAACTTTACCAATGACTGTGGGCTCCAGGTCAACAAAGACAGCTCTGGGAACGTGCTTTCCTGCTCCGGTCTCACTAAAGAAAGTGTTGAAGGAGTCGTCTCCACCTCCAATCGTCTTGTCACTGGGCATCTGTCCATCTGGCTGGATTCCATGTTCCAGGCAGTAAAGCTCCCAACAGGCATTGCCAATCTGAACACCAGCTTGTCCAACATGCACTGAGATACACTCACGCTGCGGGAAGGAAAATAATGTTAAGGGGATTTGTGGCGCTGTCAAAAACTAATGACGTCTATTTAATTCAACCTCAATTTTTTTTCCCAGACATTTTCACTCTAGTTTAAATACATGTTGGTTCCTTATAAAGTTTTGTTTCAGCCCGTATCATTTTGAAAATGATGTTGTTGAATGCCTGTCAGAACCAGAGAGCTGTCAATTAATTGTTTCCTTTGTTGTGACACGATTGTGATGTCAGCAATGTTGACTGTAGGATCTCTAAACTCTGATCAATGTTTTCACCGCTATTCCCAGCATGAATCACTAAAGATGGTCTCCTGCTCCTTTGCTTGTGATGGAGGTCACTCGTGGCAGGTTCCTGTTCTTCCCCTTTGATCCTAGACACCCACTTTTTGACTGTGCTGAATCTAATTGAAACCTACAACCTTTTGAAAATGTTATGTAGTTATTATTCCCCTTCCACAGCAAGAAATTACATCAAAGCCCTTGGGTTCCGACGGGCATCAAATAATGACTTTATTTCCGAAAGTACTGAGAGGATGAGGGCAATTTTAAAACATTGAAAAACCTTCAAAGATGTATTTGAGCTCAACACCTTGAATGTTTGTTTTTAATTGTAGGTAAAATTCAAAATGGCCCCTCATAGATTAGTACAGCAATATTTTTTTTTATGTGTGATTTGAAATCCAGATTAAAAACCATTTTTCTCGTGTCGAGTACTGTACTTCCACTTTTCAGTGATATTTCTTGCACTAAAAGCTGTTTTAATTACGTTTTTAATTTTGAAATGCTTGTATTTTTGTATTTGAATGCTTTTAATCATGTAAAGCGCATTGAGTTACCTTGTGTATGTGTTGCTTTGTGACAACCCTTGATGGAACTAGCTGAAAGTCGCAACAACACTAAGTTTCAAGGGAACGCCACTCAATGCTAGAACTCCCAGGATTTTCCATGCCCCTTGTTCCATAAAAAAAGATAACCAAAATGACTAGATGGTTCAGTTATAATTTTGAGGGAGTCAGGGTAATAAATTTAATGTGTTATACAACAACAAAAATTTGAGGAAATAATTATCTTCTTTAATATATTATTTTACTGGCTGAAAGAAATTTGTGACCTGTATCTCATTCAGCGGCAACGGAAGGAATACAACGGCTTCACTGAAGCAGCTGAAGGACAAAAGGATTCTCCAGTTGTACCTAAACAAGCAAGACGAGGACACAAGGTGCAATTGGAGTCACCAGTGTCACTCAAACAATCAGGGGAACAAATGAAGACTGAGATTAGGGGACACTTGGCACTCCCACACACTCCCCTGCCCCATTGGAGCAAAGACCAACACAAAACTCACTCTCTGCTAGCCTAAATACCTTGTTAGGTGTGACAGACGGGATGAAAGCAATTATCAAAATTGTAATCCAGTGTACACCATGCCAAGATCTCCCTCCCATCCCCCTCTTGCTTGAAACCAATATCCACTAATATGCAAAGAGCCCGTCCTCCACCCATGAAAGATCTTATCTTCAAATCTGACCGATAACAGTGGTGTATTTTCCAGAATAAGTCAGACCCTATGGAGAAGAGGCATTTTTCCTCCCTGTAATGACAAAGGACAAAAAGATGATTGAAGAACTATTGCATAAAGAAAGTGGAAGTACGATCTTATTAGGGATGAAATGTAAACCTATCAACTATTGTCTCCAGTTATCTTTGCGAGACTAGCTAAATTAAATATCAGGTCACCAGGTAAGTGACGTGATTGATTAATGACAGCATAACAGCAGATCATCAGGACAGTTTATAACCACACGAAATGGGTTTTATGGAAAGTAGATGTAATTTCAGTTTAAATGAGGCAACACCAGCAATTTTCAAGTTTAAGGACAAATGTCGAACAGGATAAAAAAAAAAAGGTGGTCGTATTGCTGCGACTTTTAAATCATCATTTCAGTGTTGAGAATTATACGGATGTTTTAAGAACTTTTGAATATCTGTTTCTAGTAAAAGGTGATCCAAAAGTGATTGTTCTCATAATGTATATATCGCCAAGATAAAACTGAGCATCTACAGAGGCTTTCTCAGAACTCCTATCAATTATTTGTCCTGACAACAACTATTTCATCGTAACGGGGGACTTAAACATTCATGTTGACAACGGAAAAGTATTCTAAATAACTTAACTCTAACCTACCGAGCTACCCACCCTAACTCTCTGCTATACTGGACACATTTGACCTCCCTTGGCCTACAGTCAAGGTCGCATCTTAGACTTGGTCATCTCTGAGGATGTTGAAATTCTATGATTTCACATTAGAGATGTGGCTATTTCTGATCATTTTTATTTCAGACAGCATCTATGTTTCCAAGAAAAACTACATCAATGAGAGTACCACCTCTAGGTTTATGGAGAGTTTATGTCACAAATTGTGAATGCTGAGACAGTTGAACATTTGGATAATTCCAAATGGAAATCTTAAATGTCATGAATACTGTCGCTTCTTTTAAAATTAAAATAATCTTGGATTGACCTACACCGTGGAGCACCACTATGATGTAAAGATCTTTATGTCAAAGTGTAAGAAAGCAGAATGGAAATTAAGAAAAAGTTAACTCTGAATTGACTATGTTAAAGATAGACTTTTCTGAAATCATTAGTAAGAACCTCAATAATAATCGCACTCTGTTTGATGTGGTTGACAAACTCCCCATCATGAATCAAGATAGCTCCAGAACAAAGATAACTCCAATGAATTTGCCTCTTTTGGTGTAAAATACAATTTATCACGTAACAGCACAAATCAGGAAGGTAATAAAATTATGGTGTACCTGAGGCCACCCAGAAAAAAAAACACAATGTCAGAATTCACAAAAAATGAAGAGATAACAGTTGAGCAGCTGAAACAATGAACAGGTCTATGCTAGGTGATTTGCAGCAAATAATCAACTGGTCACTTCAAAGTAGCTGCCATTAACCCCCTTCTAAATAATGGAATGCTGCACACTTCCATGTTAGCAAACTAAAGACTGATCACAAATCTCTCCTTCATAGCCATGACTGTAATCAAAGTAAAAAAACTATTTTGAATCAAGTCAGCAATTTCTTGACAGCAGCAGTTTGGTGAAAAAAGGTCCACTGTTGGAACACATTAGAAAATAGAGGAAGCTAAACATGACAGTCAATCTCAATCGGAGTGGAGCCCCATGCAAGATATCACCTTGTGGGGTCTCAATGATCCTTAGAAAGGATGACCTGAAATGAGCTGGGACCACCGTTTCCAAGGTGACTGTTGGTAATACACAAAGACGTCATGGTTTGAAATCATGCACGGTATGGAAGGTTCCCCTGCTTAAACCAGCACGTTTCAAGGACCATCCTACATTTGCCAATGACCATTTGTATGATACAGAGGAGTCATGGGAGAACGTTTTGTGGTCAAATGAGATCAAAATTGAACTTTTTGGTCATAATTACACTAACCGTGTTTGGAGGAAGACGAATGATGAGTTCAATCCCAAGAACACCATCCCTAATGTGAAGCATAGGGGTGGTAGCATCATGCTTTGGGGGTGTTTTTCTTTACATGGGACAGGACAACTGCACTTTATTAAGGAGAGGATGACCGCGGCCATGTATTTTGAGATTTTGGGGAAGAACCTCTTTCGCTCAGTCAGAGCATTGAAGATGTGTCGTAGCTGGGTCTTTCAATGACCCGAAGCACACTGCGAGGAAAACCAAGGAGTGGCTCCATAAGAAGCATATCAAGGTTCTGGCATGGCCTCGCCAGTCTCCAGACCTAAACTCAATAGAAAATCTTTGGGGGGAGATGAAACTCCGTGTTTCTCAGCGACAGCTCAGAAACCTGTCTGATCTAGAGAAGATCTGTGTAGAGGAGTGGACCAAAATCCTTCCTTCAGTGTGTGCAAACCTGGCGAACTACAGGAAACGTTTGACCTCTGTAATTGCGAACAAAGGCTACTGTACCAAATATTAACAATTGTTTTCTCAGGTGTTCAAATACTTATTTGCAGCTGTATCACACAAATAAATCGTAAAAAAAAAAACAATATATTGTGATTTCTGGATTTTTCTTTTTAGATCTCTTTCAGAGTGGACATGCACCTAAAATGAAAATATCGGACCCCTCCATGATTTCTAAGTGGGAGAACTTGTAATATAGCAGGGTGTTGTAATACTTATTTTCTTCACTGTAGGGATGCCAAACAACAACAGACTTCTAGCTACAATCACAAATTCAAATAAGTGTGGTGAGATATTCGGTTCCTTTGTTGTCTCATTTCAGACTACAACAAAATTAGTTTCCAAAGGGGTCACTAAAGCTCAATCCACAATCCAGCCAGTACCCGCCCAGCCCGAGAGTGGAAGAATGGCCCTTGTTTGTTGGAAAGGAGGGCGGATAGGGCCACACAACAAGGTGGGAATGTAGGGAGCAACGACTGATCATGAGAGGGGAGCCCCAACACCAAACATTCATCCAGCCTAGAGGGAGCCAGCCTCAGGAGCACCACTATGCAGCAACGTGAGAAGTCACCTCCACCCATGTTACTATGACTGCCAGGTCCCTGAACAGTCATCGGGCCTACATCGTGTATCAGTGCCACGACTCTCAGTGGTGTGGTGCATTAAAATCTGGAGAAGCCAAAAAGTAAAAAAGACATATTCATGACCGACCCTCCCTCGGAGATAGCTGTATGTTGTGCATTAAAAATATGAGGATAAATTTGTATGATGCATTAAAAATCCAGGGGAGGGGGTAGAGCGGAGGGGCAGTGTGCACGGACTAGGAGACAGCAGATGTGATGAAACCCAGTCCGACACCCACACCCTCCTGACCTCAAACCAGTCATTCCAGTATATTTGGAGGGCACTGTAGAACAAGTTGAGCTTTGAGATCAACAGAATCAGGTCAAACAGTGGAGCATAGAGTCTCCCCCACTGACCCCTCCCACCCCCCAAAAAAAAAAAAAACAGTAAGGAATATTTTACTGTTACGTTGCACACAAATGGAATAAGTTGTCAACTGATGTGACAATAGTGTTGTTTTTTTTTAAGTCTGTTAAAAAAATGTTTTCCGTCATGCTTTTAAGTGTTTACACTTTTAAAATTTTGCCGTGTTGTTTTGTCTTATTTTCTCTTTGTTTAAAATATTTATAAGTTGCTTTGTTTGTCCTTTGTTGGTAGATGCTTTTAAGAATGTAACGCACCTTGTTTGTGAAATAATATAATAAATAAATTTGCTTTGCTTTAAAATGGATAATCCTATTGTCCCACAAAAAACAAATGTTCAAAATGTTCATGTATATTTGTTTGTATGTGTAAAAAAATATTGAATATTTCTTGATAATGCCTATTCTTATCAATTTCCATGTAAACTGTCTTAACTTCAGCAATTGAATATTGATATTTGTTATTTAGGTGAATTTCCAAAAGAAAGTTTGATGAAAGTTGCTATTCTGGCACCTTTTTTTTAAAACTTTGTTTCAGAAATAATGTTTTTGAGCAAATGAAAAACACTGACTAAGTCCCACCTTACGCCAGGTCAGTTTGAAAGCTTGAGTTTCAAAGAACAAACTCAAGGTGAAAAATTCTATGAAACTCACCATATTTCCTGACGGAGAGAGGTCTCTGAAAGAATAAACAGCAGTTCAGACTGAGAAGAACATGATTAAGTTCATTTATTCATAAAGTGCCAGAGATGTCACTGTTGTGCTGTTTTTATTGCCCTGCTACGAAACAAATTCTTATTTAGGAAAAACAAAAACTTGTTATTGTGCACTCACCAAAGAAGTAACATTTTGTATTAATGAGGATAATTGGTGTAGAAAATGAATGGAAATCGACAGAGTGTTGCCCTCATTCACATCTGTTAGCGTGTGCTGTTTTTATTGGAAATATAAGGCCTGTCATGATACTTTGTTAATTTATTGTTTGATATGTATAATCACTGATAATTTGACAACTTTTGTGTTTATAAACAAGATTCCCGTCTCAGAAAAGCTCTGTCGCGAGCTGCCTTATTTACTTGTGTGAAGAATGATGCCACCCTTCATTTATATCAGGGCTCAGCAACCTTTTTGAGGCTGAGGCTACTTCGTGAGCACCGATTGTATGAAGGGCTACGTGCCCTGTTTGCGGCAAATTTTAGACTCAGTTAATTACATGTACAAACAATATTTTTGTTTTAATTTATTATTGTAAATGACATTACATGTATTTTAAAATTTTAATTCACGCAAGCAAGTCAGATTCAGAATTTAAAGCACAAATAATAGTAACAATTTGTGGCCTATGGTATTTTTAGAACATACCTCAGGGGCGCCTTATATGGTCCTCGTGGGCTGCCATTTGCCCACGGGCACCGCATTGGTGACCCGATTTAGATCATGCATGTGCAGATAGAACTCCACTCCACATTACAGCACGCACATATGGAAAAAATGTACTTCTGAGCAGTTTGTCAAGATTTTTTGCCTCTAGTATTCAATCCCTGGGAATCCAATTCAAATACTGTCCACTAATTCTGAGTAAGGAAGTAATTTATATGCTGCATATACTTTCGATTTGAACTTCTAAACGTATTAAAATTGGAATAGAATGCTCCCTGCTCACTCGGCTAGTCTTCAAATCTTATTAATTTCAAACAGTAAGAGCCACATAACAAGAGTAAAGAAAACTAAACATGAATACCAGTTAGAATAACAATAGGAACAATACTGATTTGAAATCCAAATTAAGAATAAAAATAGGGCTTATTTTTCATGATTTCAGAGGCAGCAAAAAAACTTTTCATTGTGAGGTCATCTTTAAAAATGTGTTATTGTGACTGGGCGGTTGGTCTTCCATTTGATGATTCAACCATGTGTCTCGTTGACTGTGATCATTTGTAAAAAATAAATACCACGCAGCAATATTATGACCATTGTTGCTGATTTAAAAAAAAAAAATACAATATCCACGACATCTACTTCACTCATATTTTGTTTACTCATGAGTCAAATTAGGCGCAGCATGTTGAATTTTTTTTTTTTCCAAACAAAACTTTCATCTGACAACATAGTTGAAAAAGGCAATTGTCAAGCATCATTTCACATTGAACTGAGTCTGGAGCTTACCGATCACGAACTCGAGCAATCACACTGTGACACTAAATACGTGATCTGTTTGGACGCACTTTGTACAAGAGCTTGAAAACCTCTTATGATCGCACGCAGACTTTAAACAAAGAAGTTGCACGTGAGGTCGTCTGTTGAATTTCGGAAGCGTATAGAAGCACTAAGCAAAAGATGCCATAAAAGTGAAGTGCGTCAGAAAGGCCTCTACGGCGAATGACGTCATCATCGTGCGTTAAAACTCACAATACGTAAGACAATGGAAAAAAAAAAAGTAATAACGATGAAGTAAAATATAAACTGCTGTCAACGTATTGATATTAAAAAAGATTTTAATGCAAATATTTCTTGAACCTGTGAATTTTGGTTATCTTTAAACTATGGTCACGAAAATTATACCGTAGTTCAAAAATGTCCCACTCTTTTTGTAGGATACAATAAATATGCGTTCATCATGATTGGGACCCCTTCTTTTTTTTTTCATCTGTATAATGTCGTCAAAAATAGTTGGAGCTGTGCCAACCATTTTAATGTATATATATGAAATAACTAATTTAACTTGTTTTCAACTTACATGTCTTATTTTTTTTTTTTTTTTCAGTTTAGCAGCAGTGACAGCCTCCAAATGTATCCATCTTTTATCTTTTTGCACTCCTCAAATGCTATTTTCTCCCACACTTCCTATATAATTTGTTCAAGCTCTTGAACATTTGCAGGGTTCTTTTCCCCAAATGACATGTCAATTCCAGCTCTCCCCCAAAGATTGAAAACACACATCAGGACTTCTTGCTAGCAATTTTAAAACTTTTTGTTTTGTTTGTTTGTTTTCAACCATTCCTGTTCACTTTTAAATTTGTGCTTTAGGTCTTTGTTTTGCTGGAGGACCCTAGATCTTTGCCTCAAACCTAGCTTTCTTACAAAGGTAAGATGTGTCCCTTAAATGTCTTTATTTCCTCATTTCATGATACCACTCATGGTCAAGATCTCCAGTACCTAAAACAACATACAGGCCCACAACATAATGAATCCTCCACTATGCTTGACGACAGTTGGAAGGGTGTTCTTCGTATGACTAATTTTAGGATGACGAAAAAGTACAAATTTACACCTTATACAATATAAAGTCCTCCATAAAACACACTCTGCTCAATACAGTTTGTATAAAATGGGCTTGTCTTCGTGGAATATATGCACTCAATGCACTAAAAATACCTCAGACACCTATTTTCATGCCATTTGAGGATGCTCACCAATTCATTGCTTTTGGACTTTGGTTATGCAGAAAAAAACTCTTGTTTATTTTCAACTGCAGGTCCCAACTGCCCAAGGTTGTGAATACTTGATGACTTAGCATAATCGAAATTCCCAATAAATATTCACAAGCAATACTTGTTCAGAATCAGATTTATTGGCCAAGTATGTAACAACAGGAATTTCTACAGAATATATGACTAATACTAATACTGATTGGGCCAGCAGGATGTGAGGGTGTGTCCCAATAACGGCACAAGGGAGAAAATAGTAGGTCCGCTAATCAAGAATTTAATGACTTAACTTCAAGGGTGGGTAGGGTGGTACCGACAATCTATTCAGCGGTTTTGATTGTCCATTGCAGTCGGAGTTTTTCCTTTTTGTGGCAGCCCCAAACCAGACTGCTGGAGGTACACAGTACAGATAGGATGACCGCTGTTGGATATTTTATTTCTAAATCATCATTAACTTAAGTTAGTAATCTGACTCCAATTTGTGACCTTACCCAACTGCCACTCATCCAACAATATGCGCGCTCGTTCTGCAATAGAAAGGTATCAGGAAGCCGGCATTTTCACACACGAGTGGATTTATTCCTTCAACACACACCTGGGTCTCGGGTCCCTCTCACTACAACCCTGTACGTCTCTGTTGCCACCAGCAGACGCACTCTACATCCGAGTTTCCCAGAACAATTTTAAAGTACAATCTACTGATTCACTATTGGTTCTGTGTCTCCTTCAGGTATCCTTGGCACTCTCTCATTGGTCTCCTTTGGTACGCCGGATGTTGGCCCGACTCCTCCCCTGCAGAATCGCGTGCTGGCTCCTCCTGGTGGTGGTTTCCTGACAGTAGTTTTTCCACCAACTGCCTCTGAGTCCTCTGTCTCCACACCCTCCTTGCAGTTAGCACCGTCTGTTCTAAAACATTCCATTCTTGCACCACATACCCTGTTTCGTTCCACCAGTCACACACTCAGCACTTTACAGTCTCACACTTTCATACACAGGATGTAGCAACATCTAATGAACTACTTTAAGCTCAAACTCTTATATTCCTTTACTGTGTAGAACTGTCTCAGCAGCTCTTGTGACAGACTGTGCTCCCTCGGAGGCTGCAAGAAATACAACCTTTACTGGGCTTTTTTGAAGATGCAGTTGATGTTTGTCTCCCACTTCTGGTCCTGTGAGACAAATTCTCAAGAACTTGAAGGTCTCAACAGTTGACACATGACACTAGGAAAGTGTGAGGGGCAGCTGTGCTCATTGTTCTGAGGTCCTGGGTTCAATCACGGACCCGGCTACCAGTTTGAGACCGCTGGTCTCGACTCTAGATTTCTTTGCCTGCGTAGGGTGCCTTATGAAAATACCAAAAATATTTTCCCGAATTGTGCGTGCGGCTGTTTGCCTCTATGTGCCCTGCGATTGGCTGGCAACCAGTCAGGGCACATGGAGACAGATACTGTCGCACTCACAATTACACCTACAGCCACATGCATGTTTTTGAGATGTTGGAGGAAACCGGAGTGCCTGGAGAAAACCCACACAAATTGAATAAATAATCTAAGAACAACAATCTTGACAAAGAATGCAGAAGTCAAAAGTTTATTTTCACACTTGGAAAAATATTTTTGGTATTTTCATAAGGCACCCTACCCAGGCAAAGAAATCTAGAGTCGAGACCAGCGGTCTCAAACTGGTAGCCCATGAGATGAATTTTTGTGGGCCCCCACCTTCATATGAAATTTTAAAGCCCAACTGACACCAAAAGTATGATTTTTAGTTTGTTTTTAATGTTTAATGTTTTTAGTTAAAAAAAAAAAAAAGGCAGCCAGAATGGACCCATCTGTTTATTCACCACACAACATGATTTTGATGTACATAGCTTTTTGTCACTCCTGCCATGAAAATCCTCGCGAGGGAATTGTTTTGGAGAAGAAGCAAGAAGTGAAGTTTTTTTCAAGAAGCCCACACTGGCGGTTTTGTGTGTTCATACCAGTTTTACTGGTGCGAAAGTAGCAGAAGTAGTAGAAAGTTTCCCTGGGTGTTTGCCAAAATGCCATCTCATATTGGTGGATATAGGGGTTATGGATTCACTCGTCACACTTTTCCAAAAGACCCAGTTCGTCGTGAAAAATTGATTAGACAGGTGCAAAGGACAAGAGCTTCGTAGCTTCCAAATGACAGCGTTGCTCGCGGCTGAGTACGCTACATACTGTCATACATACTGTTGGGGAGTCTGGTGTTGGAATTATTCCGCATATCTAAATATGGCTCAAAACGATAGGGTAATATTGCCCCAGTCACTTCACTTGTTTGTGAGATGTTCTCTTTTTGGAAAAGAGCTTCCGTGTCAGAAGGGGCATAAAAATCCGAAAATCTCTTGTTCGCCTCCCATAACAGGTGGCACAGCGTCTTCTCAATGGCAACCGTCCCAGTGTGACATCTGTTAATGATGTTGCAGGCAATATGGCTGCCACTGGGATGTTGAGTGAGATTTCTGGAACTTTGTGCATGAATGACACACTCTCCGCTCATTTATTTTTTCGTACAGACACTGATTAATATATGTAATTTTCACAACTATATTTTACAATGTATATAGGAATGGCAGTGGCACTTTAATGTTGATGCAACACTCGGGTTTTATATGAATGGCACTTTTACAGTGTTGTGTTTGGAGCTGATGAACCTACAATCATGATGGCTTTCAGAGGCGTGACATCAATCGGGCTTGGTGGAAGCAGGGAAACATTTTTCAATGACAAAGTTACAGCAGCGTTGTGATGGAGAGGTTATTTTTTTTTAGTTTTACACCAATGTCTTCATCTTTTTTTGTGTCAAAAAAAGAAATTGGAGAAGATGGGAGTTTTTTTAAAATTCTGTTTAATATGCGCATGTGTTCATGTGTGCTGAGGCTACGGCCCAGCCTCAGACACTGCCTCCAGTAGCCCCAAGGTAAATTGTGTTTGAGACCCCTGATCTAGACTGCCTATCCAACTGAAATTTTCAATATAAAAGCCATCAGAATACAAAGAACCACAGTGGCATCTTAAAAAGTACACTGGCACGTTAAAGTGTCCGCCATAGATGGGATACACATCTGTTTGTGTCTGTTTGACTAACACCTGAATAGGACCCCCCTCTACAAAAAAACAACAAAAAACGATAGCCACACTGTGTCACCACACCTGAGACCTCCAGGTTATGTTAACAGGATTATTATATTTACCAAAGAAAATGTAAATGTTTTAACTCAAAATTTTACCATTTCTGTCTTTGTATTTTGTTGCACAACATTACCAAGTCTTATTTTTCGAAATAATTTGAGTACATTCCTGTAAATGTACTCAAAGCATATTAAGCATATTTACAATATGCTGAGAAACTCCTGGTAATGTTAGGGGTGATGGGGCCTGCTGTCACGTTTGTGGTATGCAATGTTGAGAGGAAAACACTAGATAGCAAAGTTGTCTCATTTCAAATTCAGCCAGTACTTAAAGTACTATTACTACAACAAAACGATCTTCATAATTTCGAGACATATAATTCTAATTTCTTCTGCAGCTTCTGCGCCTATTTACAAATATATCATGTAAAGGTGTTTTCCCCTCTCTTTTTGTCACAACCTTATTTTAGGCTTACAGCATCTTATACAACAGGATGGTTCAGTCCAGTAGCCTACAAAGAGGCATTAGTAGCATGTGCTCGAAGGGCGAGATGGTCAAGTTTTCAAATTCCACTGTTGACTAAAATCCTGAAGTGGGGGTGGTTGTTGGGAAGATGATAATTTTCATCTATCCATCCATTTTCTGAGCTGCTTATCCTCACAAAGGTCACAGCAGTGCTGGAACCAATCCCAGCTGTCATCAGGTAGGAAGTCGAGTACACCCTGAACTGGTTGCCACTCAATCTCAGAGCACACAGAGACAACAGTCACACAATCACACCTTGGGGCAATTTAGCATCTTCAGTGAGTGGATGTTTTTGGGATGTGGGAGGAAGCCAGAGTTCCTGGAGAAAACCAGCACAAACACAGGGAGAATATCCAAACTCCACACAGGCAAGGGTAGGACTTTAAACCCCAGTTCTCAGGATTATGAGACCAACGCTATTAACCAGTGCCGGCTGATAATTTTCACATAAGTAAACAGCTCTAAACTGCAACAGCATTGTGGATGCTTATGCATTTGTGTGTGTGTTATGGACAGAATGAAAAGAGAATCCCCCCTCTGGATATTACCATACTACTGTACCTTAGTCAAGCTGGAAGAAATTCTGAATAGTTTGAGTAAGCTGTCACTGAGAGCCCAAAAACTTAAGGCCGCTGCTTGAAAGTAAAACATTTTGGAAAAGACAACTAGAACCCTTCTATCAATCCATGTTCTTAGCCGCTTATCCACACAAGGGTCAAGGGAGTGCAGGAGCCTATCCCAAATACCTCCGGGCAACAGGCGGGGTACACCCTGAACAGGTTGCAAGCCAATCACAGGCCACATAGAGACAAACAACAGTCGCACTCACAATCACACCTAGGGACAATTAAGTTTGGTCACAAAAATGACAGATTTTTTTAAAAACTAGATTTCTTGCTCTTATTTTCTACATTGTAAAATCCTGGCATTTGAATAGGTGTTGACCTTTTATACCCACTACAGTTTACTGACTTGTACCTGTTCTATACAAAGAAGATTTTACATCTTGCATGACTCTAATAGTTCCTATAAATAGAAATGTCTCTTGTTCTTTGTTCTTGCTGATTTATTGTTCTTTGTTCTGTATGCCCTACCACTTGCTCTTGCACTTTCCACTAATTTTCCTGTTTTAAAACGTTTAATGTCTTTATACTTAAATGCTTTTAATTATGTAAAACACATTGAGTTACCTTGTGTATGAAATGGACTATGCAAAAACATTTATTTTACTTTGCTTTGCTTATGTTAGAGAGGAGGATGCACGAGATGGAAAAAGATGACACGCTGTACCAACCCCTAACGGGACAAGCCGAAAGAAAAAGAAGATAGTAGCACCCCACCCTACCCCCATATTGTGGTTCATGCTGTGTCGTCCTGCTATATATCCTGCTGTATTTAGATTAGTTTCCACAAGTGTTATTATAGTTGTTGCTGTTTTTTTCAACTGTTTGTACGATATTTTTGTGATATGTGTCATTGTCTGTGTTTTGTTTATTTTTTCCTGTGACAACACGGTGGCACAGCTGTAGAGTGTTGGCCTCACAGTTCTGAGGACTGGGGCTTAAATCGTGGGCTCCTGCCTGTGTGGAGTTTGCATCTTCTGACTGTGCGTGGATTTTCTCCGGGAACTCTGGTTTCCTCTGACATCCCAAAAACTTGCATTAATTGGAGACTAAATTGCCCCATGGTGTGATTTTGAGTGCGACTGTTTCTCTCTCTCTCTCTTCTCTCTCTCTCTCTATCTCTCTCTCTCTCTCTCTTCTCTCTCTCTCTCTCTCTCTCTCCTCTCTCTCTCTCTCTCTATGTGCCCAGTGATTCAGGGTGTACCCCAACTCCTGCCTGATGACAGCTGAGATTGGGTCCAGCACTCCTGTGACCCTCGTGAGGATAAACGGCTCAGAAAGTGGATGTTTTCCTGTGTCCTTTGACGTTCATCGCCCTATCTTGTGTCAACCAATCAGCTCCATCCAGTCACTCATGTCTTGTCCAGGTGTTCCTTGGTGTCATGAATTTGTTAGTTTCTTTCAGTGCTAATTGGTTTATCATCGATTTGTCACCTGTTGTCAGTTGTTGTCTTTCTATAGTGAGTTATTCCCAGTGCTTTTTTTTTTTGTTTTAATCTTGTTTGCCTCCATGATCCTTGTTTGCCTTTGACTTTTTTTAATTAAATCATTTTTTGAGTTTCCTCATCCTGACTCCTGTTTTGCCTGACCCGCTTCAATCCATTTGGATCACCCTTTTATTTTTTAACCGCATCATTGCCCATCTAGACAATATCAATTGCTCTGACTCGATAGCAATACATTATGTTTAAATGTCTTTGTATTGTTTTCATGGTTTGCTTGAACAAAATCAGGTGATGTTAATGCCACAAAAAAATATACCTAGTCTGTATTTAATAGAATACATGGTGTCCCATAAGTCTCCATAAATTTGAAAACGAAACATTTTTAGACATAAACCATTTTTCATTTATGTAATATACTATTGCTTGCTTCTGTAATATGCTGACTGTATGTTTTCAACCACATCTTTCTTGATCCAAAACACGGCTGTATTTTTTCAATTGGCAATATGTTTTGCCACACACAAAGTTTTAAAATCATCAAATCAATTTTATTATCACTCTGAGATAACCCAAGGAAATACAAAATGCAGTTTTCAAATGACAATTCAATTTATTCAGGCACAAAAAAATTCAAACCTTTCTGACCCTATATGAACATGAACACTGACTTTAACTGAGGCCAGCAAGGCCTGCTGGTCTTTAGATGTTGTCTGAGGTTCTTGTGTAACATCCTGGATGAGTAGTGGTCACACTCCTGGACTAATTTTCATTAGTCGTCCACTCCAGGAAAGGTTTGCTACTGTTCCCAGTTTTCTCCATTTGTGGACAATGGCTCTGATAGTGGTTCGCTGGAGCCCCAAAGCCTTGGAAATTGCTTTGCAGCCTTTTGTATTTCCATCATTTTTTCTCATTTTTTCTTCAATTTCTGTGGATCACGGCATGAGGAATTAGTTCTTGAGCTCTTGTAACCAACTTCACATTCTCTGACAGTCTCTATTTAAATGATTTCTTGATTCAACAAATATGGTACTCATCAGGTTTGGGTGTGGCTTGTGAAATTTAACTCATCTTTCAAATTTGTGGTCTGTCATAGTGACTTTGTAATTTAACAAGGGGTGGCCAATTACGTTTGGGGTCAGAGGGTCAAAAAGTTTGGGATTTTTTCTGTGCCTTGATAAATTGAATTGTTATTTGATAACTGCATTTTGGATTTCATTAGGTTGTCTCTCAGTGATATCCAAATTGGTTTGATGTTTTGAAACCTTTCTATGTGATAGATATGCAAAAAAAAAAAAAAAAAACAGTTTGGAGGAAATACTGTAATTTCTCGACTATAATGCGTCCTGATGTATAATGCACACAAATTTTCATCGTAGGTGCATATTCACTGTGAGAGAGATAATATAAAAGGAAAAATCCAGGAATCACAATAGATGATTTTTTTAACGATTACTTTGTGTGATACAGCTGCAAATTAGTATTTCAACACCTGTCTATCAGCGAGAATTCTGACTCTCAAAGACCTGTTAGTCCGCCTTTAAAAGTCCACCTCCACACCATGTGTTATCCTGAATAAGATGCATCAGTATGAGGTCGTTAGCTGCATAAAGACAACTGTCCACCCCATACAATCAGTAAGACTCTTGTAACATGGCTAAGACCGAAGAGCTGTCCAAAGACACCAGAGACAAAATTGTGCGAGTCCACACGGCAGGAAAGGGCTATGGAGAAATTACCAAGCAACTTGGTGAAAATAGGTCCACTGTTGGAGCAATCATTAGAAAATGGAAGAAGCTAAAACATACCGGTCAATCTCAATCGGAGTGGAGCCCCATGGAAGATATCACCGCATGAGGTCTCAATGATCCTTAGAAAGGTGAGGAATCAGCCCAGGACTACACGACATGACTTGGTCAATGACCTAAAAAGAGCTGGGACCAGCATTTCCAAGGTGACTGTTGGTAATACACTAAGACGTCACGGTTTGAAATCGTGCATGGCACGGAAGGTTCCCCTGCTTAAACCAGCACATGCCAAGGCCCGTCTTAAGTTTGCCAATGACCATTTGGATGATACAGAGGAGTCATGGGAGAATGTTTTGTGGTCAGATGAGACCAAAATGAAACTTTTTGGTCATAATTCCATTAACCATGTTTTGAGGAAAACGAATGATGAGTTTCATCCCAAGAAGAGGGAGGGAACTGAAACTCCATGTTTCTCAGCGACAGCACAGGAACCTGTCTGATCTAGAGAAGATCTGTGTGGAGGAGTGGGGCAAAATCCCTCCTGAAGTGTGTGCAAACCTAATGAACAACTACAGGAAACATTTGACCTCTCTTCTTCTTCTTCTTTTCCTTTCGGCTTGTCCCGTTAGGGGTCGCCACAGCGTGTCATCTTTTTACATCTTAGCTTATCTCCTGCATCTTTCTCTCTAACTCCAACTGCCCTCACGTCTTCCCTCACCACATCCATAAACCTTCTCTTTGGTCTTCCTCTCGCCCTTTTGTCTGGCAGCTCCATCCCTCACCACCCTACCACCAATATACTCACTCTCTCGCCTCTGAACATGTCCAAACCATCGAAGTCTGCTCCCTCGAACCTTGTCAGCAAAACATCCAACTTTGGCTGTCCCTCTAATGAGCTCATTTCTAATCCTATCCAACCTGCTCACTCCGAGCGAGAACCTCAACATTTTCATTTCTGCCACCTCCAGTTCTGCTTCCTGTTGTTTCTTCAGTGCCACCGTCTCTAATCCGTACATCATGGCCGGCCTCACCACTGTTTTGTAAACTTTTGTAAACCATTTCTCTTCCCATCTACTCCGTGGTAGAATAATTTAAACCCTGCTCCTAAACTTCTAGCCTTACTACCTTTCCACCTGCTCTCTTGGATGCACAGAATATCAACCTTTCTCCTAATCATCATGTCAACCAACTCCTGAGCTTTTCCTGTCATAGTCCCAACAGTCAAAGTCCCTACACTCAGTCGTAGGCTCTGTGCATTCCTCTTTTTCTTCTGACGATGGATCCGGTTTCCTCCTCTTCTTTGTCTTCGACCCACAGTAGCTGAATTTCCACCGACCCCCTGCAGGTTAGCAGTGCCGGGGACGGGCATTGTTAACCCGGGCCACGACCGATCCGGTATGGGATTCTTTAGATGAACGCTCATATTTGTTTGGCACAGTTTTTACGCCGGATACCCTTCCTGACGCAACCCTCTGCATTTATCCGGGCTTGGGACCGGCCTACAGATTGCACTGGTTTGTGCCCCCATAGGGCTGCATTTGCCCCCATAGGGCTGCATTTGACCTCTGTAATTGCAAACAAAGGCTACTGTAGCAAATATTAACATTGTTTTTTCAGGTGTAGGTCACATCCTACCGGTGGGGTATAGCACTAATCACATTACTAAAAAACACCCTTAATTTCAATTTTCAACCCAAGCACTCGAGCTGATACTCCACATCAAAAATATTTGAACCCTGCCCCTAAACTTCTATCCTTACTACCTTTCAACCAGCTCTCCTGGACACGCAAAGTACTTTACAGTATCAACCGTTCCCCTAATCATTATATTAACCAACTGTGAAACTTTTGCTATCATATTCCCAACATTTATATACGTCACATTCAGTTGTCGCCTCTGTGCTTCTTTTTTCTCACCCTGGCAAAGAGCCCGCTTTCCAACTCTCCTTCATCTTTGACCCACAGTGGCTGCATTTCCAGTGCCGCCCTCCAGCTTAACGCAACCAGTGTCGGACATTGGCTACCCCGGCCACAAATGTTAGTGAATTTTTTTGGATGAACGCTAAAATTTGTTGGACAAAGTTTTTAGCTGAATGTCTTTCCAGATGCAACCCTTTTTTTAAAGCCCAAGTGTCATCTCTATAAACATTCTAAAATAGATATTGTAAAGAAAAATACATATAACATTCACTTCAATGTCTATACGAAAAAATAAATGTGAGCAGAGAGCGCGTCATCCATGCGCAAAGTTGCAGAAGTGTCATTCTACGATATCCAAGTGGTCGCCGTATTGGCTGTATCCTCCACGCGGTGCACCCTAACTATGGGAGATGAACATGTCCCTTCTGATACGGAAGCCCTTTTCGAAAAGGAGAACACCACACAACCGAGTCAAGTTACCGGGGCAATATTACCCTATTGTTTCGAGCTATATTCAGATGATAGGCAATCACAGCCAAACCACATCCCCGTCCGATCCACTTCTGCGGCGGAGATGAGCCATCGCGGCTCATTGCAGCCGGCCGGTGTGGCTTATGACGGAGCTGAGCTGTCCTGCTTTAGGGGGTTGTTCACAGACGCCACAGTACAAGATGAGCAACACAGTCGAGCCGGGGCGCTGCACTGCGCGCACACGGCTGAGTAAGGCATTCTCGACTGAGTTCTTCAGAGGCGCCCCCTCTCCGCAAAGCCCGACGTGCAGCCTTCGCCTCGGCCGGTGTGGCTGATTTTCGGCGCCGTGGTGGCATATAATGGAGTCGAGCCGTCCTGCTTTAGGGGGGTGTTGCAGTACGCGATGAAAAACACAATCGAGCAAGGGCGCTTTACTGAGCGCACGTGGCTGAGTGAGGCATTCTCGGCTGGGTTCTTCATAGCCGCCCCCGTCCCCAAAGCCCGACGCGCAGCCTTCGCGGAAGCTGTGACCGCCGAACGCGGCGCCTCAGCCGGTATGGCTGATTTTCGGCGCCGTGGTGGCATACAATGGAGCCGAGCCGTGCTGCTTTTAGCGGGAAGTTCATAGCCGCTGCAGTACTCGATGAACGGCGTCGAGCCGGGGTGCATTACTGCGCACACGCGGCAGAGTGAGGCATTCTTGGCTGGGTTCTTCAGATTCGCCGCCATCTGCGGATCAGCCCGACGCCGTCCGACGCGCACATCAACATATTTCGTACGCGTATCTTCTGTTATGTTATGAGAGACCGATTACATGGTCCGACTGAAACGATAATTTTTTTTAGTAGCTGTATACACACCTACCTGTCATTTGGATCCCACAAAGCTCTCGTCCTCTGCACCCGTGCAATCCATTTTTCACAACAAACTAGGTGTCTTGCAATCTTATGAAGGGTAATTCCATTCTCCCGAGTGTTCAAGCAATATCCAGCAATGCAATGAGCCGGCATTTTGGCTAACACGAAGGAACAATGAGCTACTTTCCCGGACGTAAAACTAATGGAAACAAACGAGTCCACTAGGGGGCGCCTCTGTCTTGTAAGTCACTTCCTGCTTCTTCTCGAAAACAAATCCCTCGAGAGGATTTTCATGGCGGGTGTTACAAAAAGCTGTATACGTCAAAATCATGTTTTGTGGTGAAAAAACACATGGGCACATATTGGCTGACGTTTTTTAATTAATAACATACAAAAATCATCCATTTCATGACAGTAGCCCTTTAAATTTATTCTTTGGACCAGCCAAGTTTGCACTGGTTTGTGCACCTCATATGGCTGCATTAAATTTGTATGTTTTGATGAAAGAAAATACATTGGTACCTCTTCTCACTAAATGAATCTGTTCCGGAAGTTGTTTGGTAACTTGAATTTTTTGTAAGTAGAAACACATTTTACATATAAATAGCGTAATCCGTTCCAAGCCCCCGCCGCGAAAAAAAACAAAGTGTACATAATGTAAAGAATAATAAAAAAAATATGTTAATTTACCTTTGGCGTTGAGCAACAACTATCTTGCAGATTTGACTTGTTGTGGTCTGGTATATATAACCACGGTAATGGAGGGTGAGTAGCTTTTCCCCAAGAAATAGAATATCATGGCAAAGTTTATTTTTTTCAAAATTCTATTCAAAAGCTAAAACTTTCATATATTGCAGATTCTGGGCCCACGATTTAAAGGGGAAATCCACTGGGTTGCGTTAACAATGTATCCAATAGGTCATGTAATATATACTCTATTTTGAAAATGTGATGTTAAATCCTCTCTCATTTAATAGTGTTTTGAGAAGATTTTTTTATCAACAATTACGAATTTTCAGGAGGAATACTTCCATACATGGCTGTGTATGGAAGTATTCCTCCGTTTTTCCGATCAACCGAGCGGCCAAGCTGCTCACGGCTGTATACGGAAGTATTCCTCTGTCTTCCTGATCAACCGATACTGCTATTTCTTCATCAGATGAGGATAAATTAGAGAAATCAGCGCTGGGCATAAATGGTGTCCCATGTAATCAAGCCTTTGTTGTGGCACGCAACATGTCACATGTGCGCATGTAGGTCATGTGACTCGTGAAAATGGCAGCGCCCCTGAAAATTCATAATTGTCGAAAAAAAATCTCCACAAAACACTATTAAATGAGATAGGATTTAACATCACACTTTCAAAATACAGTACATATTACATGACAAATTCGATACATTGTTATTGAAAACCAGTGGATTTCCCCTTTAAATAATTTCAAGTATTTAATTGTTAATTTTAACATAAATTGGGCTTCCAGCTATTAAAATCCATGAAATCAGGAATTTGACAAAATAAGACTATTGTGAAAAAATCAGCCCAAATTTTCCAGGCCATAAATGTTTTAAATGGAGTGTCACACACTAATCATCTATGAAACACAAAACCCCTGCGCAGGTTTCGGCGGGTGTGATCAAATTTCTTCAGCTTGTTCAATTGTTCAAAAGTTGGGTTCAATATGGAGAAAACTGCAGACTTGACAACTGGCCAGAGAACCATCATTATACCTGTTTTGGGAAATTTATTTTTTACATATATACCGAATATTAGTTCTATCTTCAACAGGTTTTATCCTGTTGTGGCTTCTTGTTCTGCCCGTCAGGCTGTTCCTCATGTGATGTTGTTTTTACCGCCTCCATATGCATCCAGCAGACAGACATAACCGTCTGTTTTTTTCTTGTTTTTTCTCTTTGTCTCGTTCACTTTCATATAACCAAAGGACTTTTAGTCCCATCTTTAGTAAGGGTTGACAACTCACAAAACTTGTTCCTTTTCATATCTTTGCAAAGATTTTCCTTTCTTTTGTAATAAAAATCCACAAAGACAAGATTTTCCCCTTGATTATGGTGTCAGAAAAAGATTTTGCCAAAAGATTTGGTGTTAGAAGTCAGATTCCAAGATTGATTGATGATCCAGAGGCTCTCCGGACCAGTGACTGATCATCCGGGACGAGCACACAAGTCCTGCCCTTACCCAAGAATTAGGACGGGGGACTGCCCGGCTGCCTTCCTTGATCAGCCATCACTTCAGGATTCCAAATGAACCACAACAAAAAATTATAATAAAGAATTTTATTTATTGATTGATTTTTGTTGTGAACAATCTTGTCTTTGTATTAAGAGATACAGTTGCTCTCCTCACGTTCCATTTGTAGGGTTCCAGTCTGTACCATAAAGTAAAGTTCAGTGAGGGGTCAAGGCCCCAAGATCTGAGGGGTTCGGTGCCATAAGACCTAATAGCGAGGGATAGAGTTCCCGGTCTTAAATTCAGTGAGGGGGTTGGAACAATTAGGGGTTCAAGGCCCCGGCGATTTCGAAGATGAAGACATAGAATATTGTGATAAAGAGAAGTGCTTCCAGAAAATAGGGAGTGGGAAGAGCAAAACCAGTAGTAAGAGCAAAAAATGGGGTTTATCAGTGTACACTTCACCAATTATGACCCATATGAGGGGGAAATATTGGGAGAAATCTATCGCGTGGATAAAGAAATGGGTAACTGACTATGGTTTTCCAGTCACCAGAAGTTTAAGTATTCAGCAGTTTAAAAGAAGGGTTGGGTGAGGAGAAATGTAGTTTAAAGAAGAAAAAAACAATTAAAATTGAGGATTTAGAAGACATTGAGAAAAATACAGAATGTCTGGAAATATGATTGACAGACGTTAATAAGTGAGAGAATAGTCAAAAGAATTTAGATGGGGGAAAATTGAAAAAAAGTGTAAAGAAAGTGATAACTGTGTATCTCCTCCTGTGACACTGTGTCTGAGCTTCCCTGTTGCTCTACCTCAGGACAACACCAGTGACAGTGTACTCACATAACCTTCACAACTGTAACGGCAACCTGAGCAACCCAGTGATGATGATGGCCAATGGCCCCCTCCTCCTCTTCCAACCGCTTCACTACCTCCCCTTTGCATGCACACAAGCTGCTGCTGCTTCGTATTTCTTCTTCTTTGAGTCACTCGAGGCACCTGGGGTTGATCCTCAGAAGTCTTTTTTGGACAACTGGGACACTTCTTCCTGATTAGTTCGGGAGGAGGTGAGGGAAAGGATACGGGGGTGGATAGATAGAGAGGGTTTGCAACTACTGTGGATGATTGCTAAGCGTGTTTGGGCGTCAAGTGGAGTGATTTGTTGGGGAAGGGAGGAACCGAGTTTGGCCTGTTCATCTGCAAGGTTGTTGCCTGGGAGGTTGCAATGGCCCGGAACCCATATTAGTTGGATGTTTTTGGTGGGGGAAAGGTTACAACGTTGGAGTTGATGGAAAGGGTAGAAGGTCTAAGGCAGTGGGGTTGTTGAGGGATTTAAAGAGGGACTGGCTGTTCATGATGGTAGAGGCTGAGGACCAGTTGTATTTCTGTCCGAACCCTGTCCGAACCAAGTGATGGCTGCGTTCAGTGCAGCCTTTTCGGCATGAAAAGAGCTGCAAAGTGTCCCGGTGGGTGCATGCCAGGAGTGGATCAAGGAGTCGCCTCTGAAGACCACTAACCCGGCATCTCCGTTCTCTGTGCCGTTAAGGGTGGATCCATCAGTGAAAACGAACAGGTCTGTTGGGCCGTGTGCCAAAAGCGTTTCCGTAGCTGCAGCTAGTTGTTGGAAGGGGATGCAGATTTCGGGATGGGCGTGAAATGGATGGGAGGTGGAGGAGCCATGGAATATTGGGGTTATTTGCAGTTTCCTTGTCTGCCGAAGGGGAGGTTGAGGTTGGACAGCATAGGGGTGGTGAAACGTCTCCAGTCGCCACGTTTTAAGCCTTTTGGAAGGTGCGTCTGGTATAGTACCCTTCTGTCATCGTTGTCGGGAAGGTGGGACCCGTCATCTGCCTTTTTAAAACATGCCAAATTTAACCGGGAGGGCTTCATGCAGGACAGCGTCGATAGGAGTTTTTTCAAAGTTGGCCGTTATTTTGTGAGCCACGTCTGACTGCGCCCTCTCCAGTTTCTGAATATTGGAGGAGGAAGCCCAGGGTGCCCTAGGCAGGAGCTGCGTATTCAGCAAATGATTTGCTCGTCGCAATGTAGATCGAGCTGCTGCTGCTGCTGCTGCTGTTGTTGTTGAGCAATGAGAGAAATAGCGGGTAGTTCAATTGGTAATTGAGGGAATGAGCCCGTGTTCTCTCATTGTTGCCAAGAATTCTTCAGTGTCTCCAATGCCACATAGAGGCGATTCCTGAAGTTGGAGTACTACTGCTGTTGCTCCATCCTGCTCTCAGGCTACTGAGCTGGCTCCTGCTGGCAGCTTGCCACCTCCTGTCATGGCATGGAAAAAAATGGGTTCCGGGTCCGTTAACAGTTACCTGACAGAAGGCCAAGATGGATCCAAACTTGTCCTGGCGTACCATCACATAGACCTGGAAATGAAAGAGACAATAATAGAATGGCTGGTAAAACAACTGCCTGGCAGAAATTATGCAACATGCCAAACACTCATTCATTCATCCATTTTCTTAGCCGCTTATTCTCACAAGGGTCGTGGGAGTGTTGGAGCCTATCCCAGCTGTCAACGGTTAGGAAGCACGGTACACCCTGAACTGGTTGCCAGCCAATCGCAGGGCACATAGAGAGAAACAGCCGCACTCACAATCACACCAAGGGGCAATTTAGAGTGTCCAATTAATGTTGCATCTTCTTGGGATATGGGAGGTAACCGTAGTGCCCGGAGAAAATCCACGCAGGGACGGGGAGAACATGCAAACTCCACACAGGGAGGGCTGGGATTGAACCCAGATCCTCAGAACTGTGAGGACAACACTTTCCATCTGATCCATCATGCCGCCTGACATGCCAAACATGCTGATACTAAAGAATGCAACCAGAAGAAGAAAAAAGAAAAACATTTGGCAATGGCATCACTGAATGCACACCCAAACTGACTACATTTGCTCAAGGACAATTTAAAAGCTGAGGACACAGTAGACAAGGCATGAAACATGGCAGAGGTAGAAGAGGCCGTCACAATACCAACCGGAAGAGTGGTGACTTCGATAATGACACTTGCAACTACTGTGGAGAGAAGGGATATTGGCAAAGGGACTGCCCGAAAAGACGTCAAGATGCCATTGCTGACTGTCCGTGGAAGTGTTGGCTACTCAGCTCACGTGATGTCATGCCTGACAGATCCCTGGATGGGCCTGGAGCAGCGCAGTTGACTGTTGAGACAAAAGCACACCTGCATCCAACACCCGCTCTTCGATACGAAGAATCGCTTGCTACTTATTACATTGCATGCTGAGATTTAAGATAAGATTACTGCTTTAGAGAGAGAAATTGCAGCCCAACAACCAGATTTCCACATTTTGTTTGGTAAATAATACACTCATTATTTTCCTTGTTGATTCGAGAGCTTCAAATTCTGTGATTATGGCCTCCGAGCCTGTTGGTCTTGCTCCAACCAAACGATCTTGTTACTCAATGTGTGCAAATGGGGGTTTCACAAAAGATAAATTGTTTGTTCAGTTTGTAGGCAAACACCACAAAAACATGACATCAATGTTTGGCTGTATTTGCGACACGGGACTACGTGGGGTACGCGCCACTCCGTCTATATTTCCCCCACTATCTATGCATCACGCCTGCCTCTTCCTTCATTCCACCTCACCTACTCCCTCTCCACTGCCCACTCCCCCCGCTCACTGACCTTCACTCGCTATCTACTCCCACTGAACATGCTGTGTGGTGATGGTGCGGGGCGCGACTTTCGAGAATGGCATTTGTGTAGGCCCTGACGGTAAGCCTTGTCTCCCCCAATGTCTTTTCTTTTGTTATGCTAAAATGATACATGGATTGGACCATGTTTCAGAAAGGTGGTGGTGGGGGGGGGTAGAATAGACTACAATTTGATCTCAAAACACATTGCCGTTAGCATACTCAATTTAGAGTTTAGTTTTTCTCCACCCGCGTTCCACGTTCCTACACTCCGATTTAGATATTGTGACCATCATTGTGCTCCCGCATGGTGTTCTAGGTCGCCTCAGGATGGTCATAGTTTTAACAGGAGCGACAGCATTCATGGCATTTGTGATTTTCGAAGTGAAATTGTCCAAAAGTTCATCAACTGTCTCAGCATTCACAGCCTGTGGCACAGCCACAGTCTCCATAAACTTAGTGGCAGTACTCTCATTTATGTACCTTTTCCCAATAGAGATAGAGGTTATCTGAACTTTTGGAAGAATCTGTAATTCAAAACATACACAAAAATGGTCATAAATAGCCATACCCTTAATGTCAATCGATAGAATTTCAACATCCTGAGAGAAGACCAGGTCTAAGATGTGACCTTGAGTATGAGTTGGACTCTTAAAATGTTGAGAGATGTCAAACATGTCTAGTATTGCAGAAGGTTCTTTGGATGTTTTTTCCATGTTATTGTCAACATGAATGATAAAGTCCCCTGTTCTGACAAAATAGTTGGACTCAGTACAAATAACTGACAGCCATTGTAAAAAATCCTCCATAAATTTTCCATTGTATCTTGGAGGTTATAAATGATTAAAATGATTACCTTTGTGTCACCCTTAACTAAAAAACAGATATTCAAAAGAGCTAAACTCACCCAGTATGATTTCTTTACATTGAAATAATGATTGCAAAATAACAGCAATACCACTGCCTTTTTTCCCTGTACGACACTTGTTCATAAAATTAAAATCTGCTGCTTTTGCCTCATTTAAACTGGTATTACAGCTACTTTCTGTTAAACACGTTTCATTTAATAACAAAAAGTCCAGACCATAGGTTATAATGTCATTGATCAACATTGATTTGTTACCCAATGACCTGATATTAAAAAGAGGTAGTCTCGCAGAGATGGCTGGAGAGACTGGTTCGATAGACTCACATTTTATCCTCACTAAGTTGGAAATTGTACTTTTTTGGTGCCATATTTTTTTGACCAACTTTCTGCCCCTTGTAATGATAGAGATGACAAATGCCTGATCTCCGTAGGGGTCTGAGTTATTCTGGAAAAGACCCGGTAAATATCAGTCAGATTTACAGATAGTCTTCATGGGTGGCTTTTCGCTTCTTAGTGGACGGTGCTTTCTGGCAAGGGGGGATGAATTTGTTTTCATGCTTGTCTGCTTGTGTGTTTCAAACATCCTGCCTGGCGACTTGGGATTTTGTGTGAAAGTGCTGCTGACAACAATTGAAGTTATATTGATGGTCTGTTTCAAGTGGAACAACTCTGTTTCAATGTAATCTATGTAAATGAGGTGCCACTGTCTGTTGCGCTAGTATGGTTGCTGGACAATGCCGATTAACAGCTGTCTCACTCAAGTTAACAGCAAATGCATTAAATCATGAGCAGAGTATTCATCCATCTGTTTTCTTTACGGCTTATCCTCACTAGGCATGCAGGCATGCTGGAGCCTATCCCTGCTATCTTCGAGCGAAAGGCAGGGCACATTCTGATCTATTTGCCAGCCAATCGCAGGGCACAAGCACAGTCTTATACTTCAATTACAGTATCCATAATAGAGATTATGTGATGTAGATATGATAGAATGGCATTTAACACCATCATCCCTGAACTCCTCTCCTCCAAACTTCTCCAACTCAACATCTTGCCTGTCATCTCCCAGTGGATCTACAACTTCCTGATGGGCAGAACACAACAGATGAGGCAAGGGGACAACACCTCATCCATGCTATCAGCACCGGGGCACTCCAAGGTTGTGTCCTCTCCCCTCAGCTCTTCTTGCTCTACACAAACGAGTGCACCTCGTGTTATCTGACTGTCAAACTCCTGAAGTTCGCGGATGACTCCACGGTCATTGGCCTCATCAAAGATGGCGACGGGTCTGCATATCGATAGGAAGTGACGAGACTGGAGATTTGGTGTGGTCAACACAACCTGGCATTGAACACTCTCAAAACTGTAGAGATGATTGTGGATTGCAGGAGCCATCCTTCACCAAAGCTGCCCCTGACGCTGTCCAACTGTCTTGTGTGTCAACCGTCGAGACCTTCAAGTTCTTGGGAATTACAGTTTCAGAGGACTTGAAGTGGGGAACGAACATCAACTCCATCCTCAAAAAAGCCCAGCAAAGGATGTACTTCTTGTGGCTTCTGAGGAAGCACGGCCTCTCACAAGAGCTGCTGAGACAGTTCTACACAGCAGTTATCCCATCAGTGCTGTGCACCTCCATCACAGTCTGGTTTGGAGCCACCACAAAAAAGGACAAACTCAGACTACAACAGACAATCAAAACTGCTGAACGGATTGTCGGCACCAAGCTACCCACTATTGAGGACTTGCACGCAACGCAAACTAGGTCCAGAGCAGGCAGGATCCTTTTCGGATCCTCCACATCCTGGCCACCAGCTCTTTCAGCTCTGTCGGGAAAGTGCTACAGATCAATGCAAGTCAAAACGAGCAGGCATTTGAATAGTTTTTTCCCTCTGTCAATTAAGTCATTAAATTCTTGATCAGCTGTTTTTCTGCCTTGTGCCAATCAGTGTTAGTAATATATATATTTTTACATTTGTTTTTATATTTTGTAGACTGCACGATTCGTCACTTTAAACTGTGTCTTGTTCTTTGTTTTTGTTGCTATGTTGTTACTTGTTCTTTGTTCTGTTTGTCGTACCAGGGCTGCACCTCTGACAGAGAAAAAAAATCCGTGTGTGTTTTTACACATTTCACCAATAAAGCTGATTCTGATTCTGATTAAAGAACATGAAAACACATCTCTTAAACTGTTAGACGATTGGTGCTGTTGTCCCCTCTTTAATTTCACATTGTGTGACATAATTTGGATGTGGATTTCATAGGCTTTCACATGCGTCAGGAAAAAATCTATATTCCGTGAATTCTACTCACCTGCATTCATGTCTCTCAAGCCAAACTGGCCAGTTATGCAGGAGTTGTGTCTAACTTGAAAACACGCAAGCCCAGCGCATAAAGTACTGACTTATGCACACACAGTCCAATCCATATGTTCCATTTTTTTACTGTAACTCAATTTGTGGCTTTTGGAGTAGGAAGACTACTCAGTCCTACACTTGACACAACAAAGTGCTTCTTTTAAAAACATTTGCTTCAGTTAAGTGCTGTTCCCTTCATACATCTAATTTTGCTCTCTTCCAGTGAAAGTAAGCAGCCCTGCAGTTGCCAGTGACCCACTTGCCTGAAACACCGGAGGAGTATGAGGAAAGGAGAGGTGGAGGTGAAAACGTGGGAGACTGCTATGATTAATGTGCTTTCAGATATGGATTGAAGGAGAGCACGAGAAGAGCAGTGAACAAGGGCACATGTGATATGTGGTGGTGGAATGAGCCAGGCAGGATTCAGTAAAGCTGCTTTAAACAAATATTGTGTATGACCCCATCTAAATCTAAACACGGGAGCAGGAAATAATGGAGGATGCCAGAAAAGCAAAACAGTTACTTTGAACAGGCAATGAAAAAAAATCAGTGTAGCTTTCACATTATTCATATGATGTTTGGACTCACTTTATCAATTTTCACAATTTAGTAGTTACAATTCACTTAGGAAATACAGGGATGGAAATTTCTCATCCATAAGGATTCGTTGTTCTTACTAAAACTGAACTCCAAATTGCCCCCCATTCCACCGAATGACCCCAGACTCAATTCAGGGATACAGCCAAGTTTGCAAACCCTATACTACCTTCTCTCACATGCCAGAATGTATGTGGCAAACAGAATTTCTCTCCAGGCATTTTAAAATACATGCAACTGAGTGATAAAGTAGTGGTAGAAGTATTGTCGCTCAGCAAAATATTTGATGGTAGCTGTTAGTGAGAGCTTACATTGAGGTTATCTCTGACCAATGCTTTGTATCAAGAAATGGACCTTTCTGACTGGCGATCTTAAGATCCGCCACCCTTAGCTACAGTTGCCATGTCCCACAAGCTTCCAAAATGGGGACTGAACAGAAAAGGTTTGAAGTCGATTCTCTATTGCGTATTCCAGATAATATTGCGGTATGTTTTTTTTCCAAATGCATTAGACCAAGAGAGTTCTAAAAAGAGGTCTCAACTATTTCACACAAGGATATGTACACGGAATTAAGATTTTGGATGGAGAAGGATCCAATATCAGTTACAGAGAAATGTTGGTGATCGATGCTAAAAAGTTTGACACCTCACAAGCTTCATATTGAAATCCAACAGGATGAAACAATGGAATCGTACTGCACATGTAAAGCAGGGTAGTAATTTTTACTTGGAAAGATCACGAGTAATATCATTGTAGTCCATAGAAGTGAGTTAGGTTCGATTTTCTGCAAGTGCATTTAAACAATGGTGATTAACTCAGTCAGTACTGTAGTCACCAGATGAAAAAATTTGACTTGGCCCATAATCAAACCCAGTGCTCTTTCTTAAAAGTCTGATGTGATACAAATAGGCAAATAGACATTTCTCTTGCATGACATCGCGCATTTACGTATCACTAACCCAACTCTTCACCAAAAAACATTACACACTTCATTCAGCAGGTCAGTGAAACACTAACAAAGTGAAAGTTGTTCTCCTGCAATGTATAAAGGACTGATAATAATTCAATCAAACTCAAGAGAAGATATTTCTCCCTCAGTTACCTTCAAACATACAGCCTTGTGTTTGTTGATATTGTCCACATTTAGTTGTATGTGCGGTCTTCCGTGAGCCTTAATCCATTGTAGACACTTCATCAACTATGTTTTAGGCTTTGGAAAATGAATCAACCGGGCCCCTTGTAACCTAGAAGGATATTTTTCATCAGAATTGCACATTGCCCAAGCGCATCTGAGGACCATTTTCTTCGTAACATTAACTTGTCCAAGCACGCGCTACTGACAATCAGCATTGCTTGTGGGACAACATGACGACAGGGGCGTGTCAAACCAAGGGTGAAAACAATCCGGCTATCTGATTGGCAATTATTGTACGAGTGATTGACAGGTCGGAAAGGTCCATTTCAAGATGAACTGTCTAAAGTACAGTACACCCCCATATATTCCCAGTTTTACAATTGTTTTTGTGGAGACCTTGCTTTTTTATTCGCTGAAAAAGTGCACTTCTGTGCTCAGGCCAAAGCAATAACATTTGCTGGGATCTTGCTCCCAAAGAACTGTTGAAGTGATTTGAGGAGTTTCATTTAGAAAAGTCATCTCATGGCATCTGAAGGCAATGACAATATAAACTATTTTTGGGGAGTTGTCAGTGGTCGTAAAATTTTGCAGCGGTCCAGTACATGTAGAGTACATCCCATAGAAACTACATATGCCGTTGCACACAGGCCCTCTACTATAATATATTCACCTTCTGCACACGGGCACACAAACATAGGTCCTTGTCGTCTTGCTGGGTATGCTGCATTATACCCGATCAATGTGGCTTCCCGCTACAGTACTGTATTAATGCGGTCACTCACATTTGAAAAATGTACGGGTGTGGTCTGTCATGCCCGCAGATAATGTTGCGGGTGTGATTAGGGATGGAATCTCAAGACCTTAAAATAACTTACTGAGTTGTTATACCCGAGTATGTAGTTGTTACCTAATACCATAATCATAATTTATTGTCATTGCACTGAGACAGACATTTTTAAAGAGGTCAATAGACATTCATTTTCAAAACTAAATATTCATATAATCAAATAATTTCCTTTCATCATGATGTATTGTTATAATCTAGTGTAATTTACGGCGGTATCTATTGTCAATCCATTTATGAAAGCTAGCAGTAGATGATCTATTGCTTCCTAAAGCATGTCGAGGGGAAAGCTTTTCAACTTCAAGATAACGCGGTACCATGGGAGAAAATGACCCTTCGTATTTAGATATATGTACAGACTAATCTAACGTTAGAATTTAGATCAATTAAATCACAATCTCATATTTATTATAGTTAGATACTGAAACATTACCTTTGTTATTTCCCATAAATGTTTTGTCAAGACCAATGTTCCCTCTAATTTTTTACGTGTCTGAGCAAACACACAAAGCCTGTGAGGAACCCCCTTTGACCATTGTGGGCATCATCAGACGTGATCTGTGGTCAGATCAGTGTCATCCATTGAAGTTACATGACTCATTCAAAGATTCAGATTACAGCATTTACATTCCCATCAGAACCTTTTTAAGAACGATTTTGTGTTTTTGCAAACTGACAATGAAAACGTCATCAAACAAAAAAATATATTGCTAACTAAACCAAGCCAACTAAGAACTATAAATTTGAAAGGACGCTTGCAAATTTGCTTCATTATTTTTTAACCCACAAAGAAATCCCCGTCTGTTTTTCTTGGTGTTACACTTAATTATTGCTTGCAGAATATCTTTAGCAATGCATGTTGAAAGCTGAATGATGCTCCCAAACAGTTTTAAGGTTAATGTTATGTTGCATCCTATTGTGGTGTTTACATAATTCACCCACGGGACCTCGAGCTGGGGTGCGGGGTTCCGCACGGACTGTTTTTGTTGTTGCGCTTCCGGAGTAAAGGTTAACAGAGTTCCCGCCGTTATGCGAGTAGTTTTTTGATGTCGAACAATAAAGCAAGTTCTGTTCCTGTGTCCGACACTCCGCCTCCGACTCCTTTTCTCCGGCGCTACACTGGTGACCCCGACGTCAGTCCCGGCGTTTTCGAGACTGAAACGAACATGGCAACCGCCATCCTCAAATTGCCGGAGTTTTGGGAGACGTCCGCGGCAGCGTGGTTCGCACAGACTGAGGCTCAGTTCGCCCTCCGCGGGATCTCAGATGATTCCACGCGTTACTACCACGTTGTCTCAGCACTTGGGAGCTCAACGGCGGCCAGAGCAGTGAACTTCATCACCTCTCCCCCGCCCCGAGATAAGTATGCTGGAAATCAAGGCTCAGCTTCTCAAGGTTTTTGAGCTTTCACGGCCGGAGCGTGCCCGACGTCTGTTGGCTATTAAGGGACTGGGGGACAGCAAACCTTCCGAACTCATGGAAATGATGCTAAACCTGCTGGGCACGGAAGAGCCCAATTTCATTTTCATGGAACTGTTTCTCAGACATATGCCACCGCATGTTCAGACGGCGCTCGCGAACAGTACTGTCACTGAGCCCCAGGCCCTGGGCGAGGAGGCCGACCGTTTCTTCCTGGCAACCCAGCGCTTCTCCCCTGAGACGCTGGCCGCGACGCGCAGTTACTCCCCTCCGGGCGCGGGGGCGGCATCCAGCAGGGGCCCCATCGCCACCGACGGCCGTGCTGGCACAGGTTTGTGCTACTTCCATGCCCGTTTCGGTGCGAAAGCGAAGAGGTGCTGCGCCCCTTGCAACTACGACGCGTCGGGAAACCCCAAAGCCCACGCTTCGCAGCGGCCGTGAGCGTGGGCGCGAAGAGCTGGCTGCTGTTCGTCAAGGACAACCTTTCCGGGCGCAAATTCCTTTGCGACACCGGCGCCCAGAGGAGCGTCCTGACGGCCACTGCGGAGGACGCCGCTGGCGGGACTCATGGGCCACCCCTACTGTCCGCTAATGGCTCCCCTATCCGCTCTTATGGCATGAGGACTGTGGACTTGTGTTTCGGGAGTCAGCGCTTCACATGGGACTTTGTCACTGCGGATGTCTCATTCCCTCTCCTCGGCGCTGATTTTTTTTGTGCCCACGGGCTGCTGGTGGATGTTAAGAGGGGCCGTCTGGTGGATGCACTGACTTTTTCCACGGTCGCCTGCGTCCGCAATGAGGCGACTTATGGTGGTCTCTCCAGTTCGCTATCGGACGGCACCAAGTACCAACTCCTCCTTGGTGAGTTCCCTGGCTTGACACGGCCCACTTTCTCCTCTGCCACGACTAAACATGGGGTCGAGCACCACATTGAGACCAAGGGCCCCCCGATTCACGTGAAGGCCCGACGGCTTGAGCCCGAGAAGCTAGCAGTCGCTAAGTCCGAGTTTGCCAACATGGAGCGTCCGGGCATCGTCCGCCGCTCGGATAGCCCGTGGGCCTCGCCACTACACATCGTCCCTAAACCGAGTGGCGGGTGGCGACCGTGTGGTGACTTAACGACGCCACTACGCCCGACCGCTACCCTGTTCCACACATTCAGGACTTCTCAGCCCACCTGGCAGGAAAAATCCTGTTCTCCAAGGTCGACCTGGTGCGCGGGTATCACCAGGTTCCCGTGCACCCCTCAGACGTTCCCAAGACAGCTGTAATCACTCCGTTTGGACTGTTCGAGTTTCTGAGGATGCCGTTTGGTCTTAAAAACGCGGCACAATCTTTCCAGCGTTTAATGGATTCTGTGCTCAGGGACTTGCCATTTGTGTTCGTCTATTTGGATGACATCCTCGTCGCCAGCTCCTCGGAGGATGAACATCTGATGCACCTCCGCGACCTCTTCGCAAGACTTGAGCAGCATGGCCTGATCATCAACCCGGCAAAGTGTGTTTTCGGGGTGCCCTCTATCCAGTTCCTCGGGCACCTCATAGACGAGAACGGCGCCGCCCCCCTTCCGGCAAAGGTGGAGGCCGTCTCCGCTTTTCCCCGACCTCGCTCGGCTCGGGGCCTCCGGGAGTTCCTGGGGATGGTGACTTTCTACCACCGGTTCATCCGCCGGGCAGCCCACATCATGCGCCCGCTCTACGAGGCTCTTAAAGACAAGGCCCCCAACCGGGACGTTGAATGGACGGCCGAGAGGATGGAAGCCTTCGAGGCTACGAAGGCCGTGCTGAGTCGTGCCGCTATGCTGGCCCACCCGACCCACGGGGCCCCTGTCGGTCTCACTACCGATGCAACCGATTGCCTTTTTCAGCCGTCAGCTGGTCCCCAGGGAGCGCAAATACAGCACGTTCGATAGAGAGCTCCTCGGCCTCTGGCTGGCGATCCGCCACTTCCGCTCCCTATTGGAAGGCCGTGAGTTCACGGCATATGTGGATCATAAACCCTTCACTTTCGCCATGTCCAAGGTGGCCGAGCCGTGGTCCGTCCGCCAGCAACGCCATCTGTCGTTCATCTCTGAGTACACTACGGACATCCAACACATCGCCGGAAAATCCAATGTGGTTGCGGACTGCCTCTCCAGGGCGATCGTCGGCACTGTGCATCTGGGTCTCGACTACTCCTGCATGAGCGCAGACCAGGCCTCGGACCACGGGGTGCAGGCCCTCAAGACTTCTGACACGGGTTTGCGCCTGGAGGAAGTCGCGGTTGGTGACTCGGGCGTCAGGTTGCTGTGCGACCTCTCGGCTGACCAGCCTCGGCCGCTGGTCCCTGCAAACTGGCGAAGACCTGTTTTCGAGGCGGTCCACAACCTCTCCCACCCCGGAAGGAAACCGTCCGTGAGGCTGGTGGCCCAGAAGTTCGTGTGGCGCGGTCTCAAGAAAGATGTGCAGGCCTGGGTCGACTCGTGCGTGGCCTGTCAGCGGGCTAAGGTGCATCGCCACACAAAAGCCCCCTTGGAGCCCTTTGCTGTCCCCGAGAGGAGGTTTGACCACGTCAACGTTGACTTGGTAGGTCCACTTCCTCCCTCGCACGGATTCACCTACTTGCTCACCATGGTGGACCCGCTGGCCCGAAGCCGTTCCCCTCTCCTCGACAACGTCGTCAGACGTGGCCCGGGCGTTCATCGGCACGTGGGTTGCACGCTTCGGGACACCGTGCGACCTTTCTTCAGATCGTGGCCCTCAGCTGCACCGCACTACCGCCTATCACCCCCAGGCGAACGGTCTTTGCGAGCGGTTCCACCGCTCCATGAAAGCAGCCCTGCGTGCCGGCTTGACGGACGGCAACTGGTTGGATAAGCTCCCGTGGGTCATGCTCGGCCTCAGGTGCGCCACCAAGGAGGACCTGTTGTCCTCATCCGCCGAACTCGTCTACGGCCAGCCACTGCGGGTCCCCGGCGAATTCATCCCGGACGCCACAGCGCCCTGGTCCACAGCCAGGCAACGGTCCTCCCTGCTGGAGGCCGCAAAAGGGTTTGCGCCGGTTCCCACGTCGCAACATGGCACCCCGGCTGCCCCGTCACCTGCGCTCTGCGGATTTTGTGTTTGTTCGTCATGACGCCCACCGTGGACCTCTCCACCCCCCATACGACGGGCCGTTCAGGGTCCTGGAGCACGGGGATAAGAGCCTGCTCGTGGACATTGGCGGCAGACCCGAGACTGTTTCCGTGTACAGGGTCAAACCCGCGCACCTGGACATTGCCCAGCCTTTGGGGTTGGCCCTCCCCCCGCGCCGGGGTCGTCCCCCTTTGCCCTGTGCCCCTGCGCCTGCCGGGGTGCCCTTGACCCCGCCTGAGCCCTTGTCCCGTGACTCAATGGACAGTGCGGCCCCACCCCCTTCGGCCCCTACAGTGCACACCAGCCGGGGTCGGGTCATTATCCCTCCACGGCACAAGGATTTTGACTATGGGTGAATTCTGGGGGGGCTTGTGTGGTGTTTACATAATTCACCCGCGGGACCTCGAGCTGGGGTGCGGGGTTCCCCACAGACTGTTTTTGTTGTTGCGCTTCCGGAGTAAAGGTTAACAGAGTTCCCACCGTTATGCGAGTAGTGTTTTGATGTCGAACAATAAAGCAAGTTCTGTTCCTGTGTCCGACACTCCGCCTCCGACTCCTTTTCTCCGGCGCTACACTATATTTAAAATACAGAATTATCTTTTTGCGCACTGTATTGTCTGTGCTTTCATCCTTGATCAGGCTGTGCCAAGCTGGAATTTTAACTTTATACACCATGTCATCCTCCACTTTCTACTTTGGCTTCGGACCAGACCTTTTTTACTCAAAAAAGAGAAAATCTCGTCCACTTTTTCTTCTATTATTCACATACACCGACATTCATTAAAGCATGAGCACTCCCTTTTTTTTTTTTTTTTTTTTACTTTTACCATTATTATCGAGAGAAAACACAAGCAGCATGTTTCTCTTTGCTCCACGTTGCCGTGGTTCACTGCACTGGATTGGTTTTCATGTGCGCTGAACATGTCCATGTATTTCTACTCGAAAACACTACAAATTTTACGCTCCTGATTTTTCGTGCTCAACTGTACAGATTTGCGAGTGCTGGCACGCGGATATAATCATGCCTGTCAAACCACAGGGACTGCTAATGTATGATGGTTTTTTTTCATTATTATTTTTTATGTCGTGTCATTATCCAAGCCATTTATCCCCACAAGGGTTATGTGAAAGCTGGAGCCTATCCCAGCTAGCTTCGGGCGAAAGGCGGACTATACCCTGAACTGGTCGCAGTCAGTCGCAGGGCAGATATCGACACCATCAATGAGCGGACATCGATCCTATGCTGTCAGCACCAAAGGCAGGCGTGGGTAGCACTACTACACCGTCAGTGACTCCGTTAATATTATTTATTTTATGTATTTATTTATTTGTGCTTCATTGCTTCATGTTGTCTCACTGGGGATGGCGGATTGCCTTCCTCCATAATATACATACAGTACTGTATCAGAGTCAGAATCAGAATCAGCTTTATTGGCCATGTGTGTAGAACACACAATGAGTTTTTCTCCAGCAGTCAGTACTGCCCTGGTATGACATACAGAGCAGAAAACAGAGAACAAGGAACAACAGAGCAACAAGAACAAAGAACAAGAGACATTTCTGTTTATTGGAATTATTCCTTATAAGACATGCAAAATGTGAAATCTATATAGATAAGTGTCAGGTTCACCAATCAGACATTCATTAAACAGGACAAAAAAGGAAGCAAAGACACCAGTTCAAGTCTCGCGAGGAGAGAGGAGAGGAACTGTCTCGTTCAATTCACCACTGACTGCACTCTCTGATTATCCTCTCCTAAGCACCTGTATTTATTTAGTTTTAAGCCGCCCTTATTTACATGGATGTTACAAAAAGGAGACGGCGGTATTTGTATTGAAAATATCTGAGTGGATCCATCACCTTGTGGGATTTATTCCTGATTGAGAACAGATCCAGCAACAAAGTATTTGTATGCGTCCAGACTTTTATACGCTTTCAAACTTTTCTGTGTAAATCTCGACGACTTACTCACCAGACGTGTGTATCCAGTTGTCCAAGACAGGGAAGCGAATTAACAGTGAAATTTCTCATCGGTGAAAACATCAATTTCTGTATTAAATATGGATCCTCAACGCCAAGTATCTTCTAATTTTTCCACGTACCTTCGTTTATTATCACCTTCTAAATGTTTAACGGTATCGGACAAAACTCTGGGTGTCGTGCTATAAAAAAATCGTTTCTTTCGTCTCAATGGAATTAACTTTCAACAATGCTTTGTTTGACCAGCAATATGGCGATGTAAACAAAAATCACGTGATTTTATGATATGCTGTAGGTGCACGATCTCAATGGGAAGTAATTCTTGTGAGGACTGAAATGGGACCAACAAATCTGACATCAATCAAAAATAATGACCACGATTACAATAAAATAACCCTCCGAGTTAAAAAAAAATGGTTCATTCCCATCAGAAATAAGTGCACATGTAACCTCACTGTCAACCTACGATGTGGGCAGTGTGGGGTTCAGTTCCCAGTCAGTGACGGTGTATATATTTTCGAGGAGGCCCTTGTCCAGAGCATCCAGAGTGAAGAATGAAGATGGATGAAATCGGACGACGCAAAGACTTGATCGTAAATCGGATACATGTTCAGAAACCGGGAATGTTTGTGATCAATAATTGACTTACAACATGTTTCGTCTAAAAACAAAACCACAAGATGGAAGCATAGAGTACAAATATAATACCTAATTTCAACCACCAGATGTAGGCAGAAAGAGATTTCCCTCAACAATCAAAAGTTATCCAGTTTTACAATACAATCAGATGGTTCCTATCATCCTTACGGGTCAATATATAATTAGTATTAGTATTAGTGACGAATACAAAGGAAAAAAGTGGGCTTATTGTTAGTTCTATGTAATTTTGCAATGAGTTTACTGGTCCGGCCCACTTGATCTCAAATTAAGCTGTATTCGGCCCGCAGACCAAAGGGAGTTTGACACCCCTGCTCTAGGTCTACAAAGATACAATGTAGCTCCTTCTGACTTTCTCTGTACTTTTCCACAAGAATCCTCAATGCAAATTATGCATCTGTTGTACTGTTTCTCGGCATCAAACCATAGTGTTGCTTGCAGATACTTACTTCTGTCCTGGTCTAGCCTTCACTACTCTTTCCCATAACTTCATTGTGTGACTCATCGTCTTTATTCCTCTGTAGTTTCCACAGTTCTAAACATGGCCTTTGTTCTGAAAAATGGGGACGAGCATACTTTTCCTCCATTCTTCAGGCATCTTCTCTCCCGCTAGTATTCTATAGAATAAGTTGGTAAAAAAAAACTCCACAGCCACCTCACTAAATTGCTTCCATACCTCTCCTGGTATGTCATCTGACCAACTGTCTTTCCATTTTTCATTCTGTTCAGTGCCTTTCTAACTTCTCCCACTTCCCGGTCATTCACACTTGCCTCTTCTACTCTACCTTCTCTCCCATTTTCTTCATTCATTAACTTCTCAAAGTACTCTTTCCATCCACTTAGTACACTACTGGCACCAGTCAACATATTTCCATCGCTATCCTTAATCACCTTTACTTGCTGCACATCTTTCCCATCTCGATCCCTCTGTCTGGCCAACCTGTAGAGCTCTTTTTCTCCTTGTTTCGTGTCCACCACCATCTGCCCCTCAAAGTTCCTTTGCTAAATGCCGTACTTTTCCATTACTTCTTCATTGCCCCTGTTTTCTTCGCCAACTTTTCCGTTAAAATCTGCACCAATCACAACTCTCTCTCTGTCTGGGATGCTCAGGACAATTTCGTCAAGTTCCTTCCAGAATTTCTCTTTCAACTCAAGGTCACATCCTACCTGTGGGGCATAGCTGCTAATCACTTGATACGCAATACCCTCAATTTCAAATTTTAGTCTCATCACTCGATCTGATACTCTTTTTACCTCCAAGACATTCATAGCCAGCTCTTGTTTTAAAATAACCGCTACTCCATTTCTCTTCCCATCTATATTAAATAATTTAAACCCTGCATCTAAACTTCTAGCCTTACTCCCTTTCCACTTGCTCTCTTGGATGCACAATATATCAACCTTTCTCTGAATCATCATGTCAACTAACACCTGAGCTTTTCCTGTCATAGTCCCAATATTCAAAGTCCCTACACATAGCTGTAGGGTTTGTGCATTCCTCCTCCTCTTCTTCCGACTAAGCCGCTTTCCTCCTGTTTTTTATCTTTGACCTACATTATCTGAAATTCTACCTTCGCCTTGTAGATAAACATGTGCGGCTGCAGGAAACCCGGGCCACGACCTAACTGTTATAGAATTCGTATCATGAACACTCATATATGTTTGGCACAGTGTTTGCCCTTCCTGACGCAACCCTCTGCATTTATCTGGGCTTGGGACTGGCCGACAGGTAGCACAAAATTGTGCTGCCCAACGGGATGCAGATAATCAAAAAGAAGCAATCAAATAAACAAAGTTAGCACAAAAGATAAACATTTTACGTACTACCTGCTCTATGTTAAAGGTAAGGTCAAATGAAAGCAATCACAATAAAACTGTCAGCACATAAGGTACAGAAATCACGTACTACCTGTGTTAAAAATATAAAGGATATGGCAATGTAAAGGACATGTGGATGGAGGGGATTCAAACCACAATGGCCCTCACAAGTAGTTCAAGGTTGAGTCGATGATTGATGTTTGGTCCTTGTTGTACTGTATACTCTCTGTAGGTAATAACGGTAGCGCGCTAGGCTAACTTGGGCCGAGCAGCTTCAACGCAACCGATACGGCATGAATTTATATACATATATATATATATATATATATATATACACACACACAATGAAGAAAATAAGTATTTGAACACCCTTCTATTTTGCAATTCATCCCACTTAGAAATCATGGAGGGGTTTCAAATTTTCATCGTAGGTGCATGTCCACTGTGAGAGAGATAATCTAAAAAGAAAAATCCAGAAATCACAATGTGTTATTTTTTTTTTAATTTATTTGTGTGATACAGCTGCAAATAAGTATTTGAACACCTGAGAAAACCAATGTTAATATTTGGTACAGTAGCCTTTGTTTGCAATTACTGAGGTCAATTTTTTCCTGTAGTTGTTCACCAGGTTTGCACACACTGCCGGAGGGATTTTGGCCCACTCCTTCACATGGATCTTCTCTAGATCAGACAGATTTCTGGGCTGTCGCTGAGAAACACAGAGTTTCAGCTCCCTCCAAAGATTTTCTCTTGGGTTTAGGTTTGGAGACTGGCTTGGCCAGTGATTCCCAAACAGTGTGCCGGGGTACCTTAGTGTGCCGTGAGTGCTCTTCAGGTGTGCCGTGGGAAGTTAGCCAATTTTTTGTAATTGCTAAAAAAAAAACATTTATTCCAAGAAATAATGTATCTTTATTCATCTATTTATGCCAGCGAGGCACAATGACAGACAGAACAAAAAATCCTCTTCTATTAGATGGCAGGAAGTACATAGAGTAATTAAATCGATCCATTTTTGGTGACATTTCCTTTTGTTGGTGTGCCGTGGGATTTTTCAATTGTAAAATATGTGCCTTGGCTCTATAAAGGTTGGAAATCACTGGGCTAGGCCATGCCAGAACCTTGATATGCTTCTTACGGAGCCACTCCTTGGTTTTCCTGGCTGTGTGCTTCGGGTCATTGTCATGTTGAAAGACCTAGCCATAACCCATCTTCAATGCTCTGACTGAGGTAAAGAGATTGTTCCCCAAAATCTCACAATACATGGCCGCGATCATCCTCTCCTTAATACAGTGCAGTCGTCCTGTCCCATGTGCAGAAAAACACCCCCAAAGCATGATGCTACCACCCCCATGCTTCACAGTAGGGATGGTGTTCTTAGGATTGAACTCATCATTCGTCTTCCTCCAAACACAGTTAGTGGAATTATGACCAAAAAATTCCATTTTGGTCTCATCTGACCACAAAATGTTCTCCCATGTCTCCTCTGTATCATCCAAATGTCATGGGCAAACTTAACACGGGTCTTGACATGTGCTGGTTTAAGCAGGGGAATCTTCCATGCCCTGCATGATTTCAAACCATGACGTCTTAGTGTATTATCAACAGTCACCTTGGAAACGGTGGTCCCTGCTCTTTTCAGGTCATTGTCGTGTAGTCCTGGGCTGATTCCTCACCTTTCTAAGGATCATTGAAACCCCACGTGGTGATATGTTGCATGGGCCTCCACAAAGTTTGAAATTGACCGTCATGTTTAGCTTCTTCCATTTTCTAATGATTGCTCCAAAAGTGGACCCCTTTTCACCAAGCTGGTTGGCAATTTCTCCATAGCCCTTTCCAGCCGTGTGGAGTTGTATAATTTTGTCTCTGGTGTCTTTGGACAGCTCTTTGGTCTTTGGCCATGTTACAAGTTTGCAAGTCCATGTCGGCTGCCATTTTTTCATTAATAACATTCTAAAAATCATGCATTTCATGACAGTGGCAATTTAGGCAAAGTTCCAATGACCCACTGCTGCTCGCTGGGTGATGCATGGGAGCAACGGTGTCCTTTAACCCTTTAAATGGAGAGATGACGCAGATTATAGAATACTAAATAATGTTAAGGTATTTATCTAAAACTGGGAATTTTAGGGTCTGGCTCAATATGTGCCCTACGACTGACTGGCCACCAGTTCAGGGTGTAATGCCTTAAATTAGGTGGAATAGGCTCTAGCAATCTCACAACCCTTGTGAGGATAAGCACCTCGGAAAATGGATGGATTGGTAGGGTCTTATCAATCAATATCAAGTTCTCTTTTGTTTTGTTTTCTAATTGTTGAACACATATTTCCAATATTTATTTAATTTTGGGATGACAAAAATGTAATTAAAATGTTTTTTATTAAACTAAAGTAAAGGTGCACAAAGTAATAATTCAATATCGAACAATTTTTCAGCATTCTTCAAACTGTTTGCTATTTGCAGTCAAACACCAATCAAAAGCAGTTCACGGAAGATCGTAATACAGTACATAACCATTAACATTCACTCATAATTAACATGGAATTTTCATATTAATTCATAATATGCAGTGAGTTTGGGCACCGTTGGTGCTCTCATTGCCTCATATTCTCTTTTTAGACCTTCATTTTTTTCCCAGAGTGCTCTATATAGTGGCCCACTTTGCAATTAGGTCTGCTGTTGCTGTGTATGACGATGAACAGCCAACTAACAATGCCCCATGCATGTGTCTGTGTGTGTGTTATTTAAGACCGTACATTGTCCATGCTGACAGCTTTTCCACAGCAAAGAACACGTGGTTGATTGTTAATGTTGGTTTGGGAGCCAGTGTGTATTGGCAAGCATGTCAGATTCATCTTTCCAGGTATATGGACCCAAGTATTCGATTAATCAATTTTCAAACTCAAGTCATTTAAATGGGTTTTTTGAACAGTTATTTGACCTCTTGTGTCAGGACAATTGAGATGTTACCTATTATAATTAAATGAGTCTGATTGGCCCACATCAACAGTTCATGGTGATCTAACAAGAAAGGGTGTTGACGATGACTCTCCCAACAAGGTCCATTAGTTACCAGGGCAACAAGGTCTTCCCTTGCAGCCAGCTCAAACCCCATACTCCTCCCACCGTACATAATACAATATTTCCAGATGACTTGTTTTACCATAAAGTGGTGGACTTTCTTGATACAGAGATTTGCCGACATAAAAAATTATGCTGATGACAACAAGAAATGTATTCTGCAAATATGTTTATAATGTAAACAGCACTGCTCAACAGCTTTTTACAAAACATGCAACAAACTAAGCTTCTGTATGTGTGTGAAGAACATGGTTCCCATTCCCATTCTTCTCACAGAAGAATGTGGCATTGAATAAGTACAGTGCTGTGAAAAAAATATTTGTCCCCCCGATTGCTGTTTTTTTTTTTTGCATATCGCACACAATGTTTCAAATCCTCAAAACAATTTTAATATCACTGAGAGACAACCCAAGGAATTACAAAATGCAGTTTTCAAATTACAATTCAATTTATGAAGGCACCAAAAAAGTCCAAAAGTTTCTGACCCTCTGTGAAAATATAGTTGTCCCCAGAACCTAATAGAGGAAGTTGCCATCCTTTGCAGGAATAACTGAAATCAAACATTTGTGACAATTAGTGATGAGTCTTTCGTTTAAGGTCACACCACAGCATCTCAATTGGATTTGAATCTGGACTTCGACTTGGCCACTCTAAAACCTTCATCTTGATTTTTTTTTAGCCATTCAGAGGTGGACTGACTAGTGTGTTTCGGATCGTTGTCCTAATCCATAATCCAAGGACGCCAGAGGTTGAGGGCATGAACTGATGGCTGGACGTTCTCCTTCAGGATTTTCTGGTGTGCAGCAGAATTCATTGTTCCATCAATCACAACAAGTTGTCCTGGTCATGTGGCAGCAGAGCAGCCCCAGACTATCATACTGCCACCACCATCCTTAACTGTTTGCGCCATGTCCTTTTTATCAAATGCTGTCCCATTTTTATACCAGATGTAACGAGCCACATGCCTTCCAAAATGTTCAGTTTTTGACTCGTCAGTCCACAGAATGTTTCTCCAAAGTCTTGGGGATCATCAAGATGTTTTTTGGCAAATATGAGACGAGCCTTTGTCATATTTACTGACAGTAGGGGTTTTCCCCAGGGAACTCTCCCATTGACACCATTTTTGGCCAGTGTCTTTCGTATGGTAGTATCATGAACTTCTTCTTCTTTTCCTTTCGGCTTGTCCCGTTAGGGGTCGCCACAGCGTGTCATCTTTTGCCATCTTAGCCTATCTCCTGCATCTTCCTCTCTAACCCCAACTGCCCTCATGTCTTCCCTCACCACATCCATAAACCTTCTCTTTGGTCTTCCTCTCGCTCTTTTGCCTGGGAGCGCCATCCTCAGCATCCTTCTACCAATATACTCACTCTATCGCCTCTGAACATGTCCAAACCATCGAAGTCTGCTCTTTCGAATCTTGTCTCCAAAACATCCAGCTTTGGCCGTCCCTCGAATGAGCTCATTTCTAATCCTATCCAACCTGGTCACTCCGAGCGAGAACCTCAACATCTTCATTTCTGCCACCTCCAGTTCAGCTTCCTGTTGTTTCTTCAGTGCCACCGTCTCTAATCCGTACATCATGGCCGGCCTCACCACTGTTTTGTAAACTTTGCCCTTCATCCTAGCAGACACTCTTCTGTCACATAACACACCAGACACCTTTCGCCAGCTGTTCCAACCTGCTTGGACCCGTTTCTTCACTTCCTGACCACACTCTCCATTGCTCTGTATTGTTGACCCCAAGTATTTGAAGTCGTCCACCCTCGCTATCTCTTCTCCCTGTAGCCTCACTCTCACTCTTCCCCCTCTACTTTTCTCATTCACGCACGCATGGTAGTATCATGAACACTGACCTTAATAGAGGCTAGCTGTTCACTCATAAAGTAAATTCAGGGGCCATCTGTGGTCCCATCTGTGCCTGGCTGAATGTACATGAGCGGAACTTCCACCTTGCTAAAGCTTGCGTGGTGAACTGTTTTGACATGTTAATGCCGACATTGTCAGCTTGTTGCCTTGATAAAGATGGTACAACTGAATAAATAACATACTGGTATATATTCTAGATTGTATTATTTCATCAAAATAAAATAAATTCCAGACATCTTTTACCACTTCATTTACAAACACTATTACATTTGTGATTGGATGATCGAAGAGAGAGGGGGAGAACTTCCGCCTACAAGGCCTAGCAGATTTCCATCTTACACCGCAGAGCAGACGACTTTTTTCAACTTACAGCAATGCATTGCATATGAAGAGTTTGTTTTCAAAACGAGACATAGGCATTTTTTTCAGATTTACGAAACTCGCGCCAAATTTATCCATTCGGAGCTGGATAAATTTGGCGCGAGTTTCGTAAATCTGAAAAAAATGCCTATGTCTCGTTTTGAAAACAAACTCTTCATATGGAATCATTGATTGTTATGGAGGGCATAATAAACGACAACAAAGATCCTTCCATCCATAACAAATTGTTTGCAGAAAGAAAATAGTTCAGAAGTAGAAGTAATTTTTGTTTTAAAATTTTTGACGTCACCTGAATTGTCATTCCTAAATTGGAGTTTTTACTCTGTAAGTTCCTACACAATTCTACTGGTGTACAATATTGCCAGATTTGAACTAGAATAATATTAATATGTAGAGTGTTGGTGTCACAGTTCTGAGGACCCAGTTCAAATCGCGGCCCTCTGTGTGGAGTTTGTATGTTCTTCCAATGCCTGCATGGGTTTTCTCCAGGCACTCAAGTTTTCTCCCACACCCCCAAAACATGCATTAATTGTAGACTCTAAATTATCTATGTGTGATTGTGTGACTGTTGTCTCCATGTGCCCAGCTATTGGCTGGGAACCAGTCCAGCATGTACCCTGCCTCCTGCCCGATGACATCTGGGATAGGCTCCAGCACTCCCGTGACCCTTGTGAGGATAAGTGACTCAGAAAATGAAAGAATGGATGGATGGATGGATGTGTCGAAGCGTGTCCAGGTTCAGCGCCCAATCCAAGTTCGTGTTTTATCATTTGAGCAACAGCGATCTGTTCTGGTGTCTGAACTGGCTTTATCATTCTCCAGGTTTTAACAGTTTTTTACATTTAAAACACATCTCAGCCACGAGTCTGCCCGTAAAAGTGTCAGGACCCATCGGTACGGAGGAAGGACCCAAATGCAGGACTCCAGAGACGCAAAAGTAGTTTCGGAAAAGTGTTTATTCGGTCCAAAGTCGGGGATCAGGCAGACAGTCAGGACTTCAGGCGGAGAGAGCAGGTCCGCGAGCAGGCAGGGGTTGGTACACAGGAGATCGGTCAGAGATAGCAGGAGTGTCAAAGGCGTCAGGCTTACGGGGTCGGTCGGAGAACAGACGGAGGTCGGTACACAAGGGTTTACAATCAGAGATACGGGAGTGCAGGAATGGGGCACGAGTGTGATGATCTGGCAAAGACCAGTCGTCCCCTGGGTCCTATAAATACAGGGGTGGATCAGCGAGGATAAGGCGCAGGTGTGCGCCTCCTAATCAGCGCCGGTGTGCAGGAACATGACAAAAAGAGTCCGGGGTAAAATGTTCACTGCATATGGCAGACTGCTGACTGGGTTTGGAAAAAATAGCTCTCCTCATTTGTACAAACCATACCCATTGTCTTCTGAGGCTTGGGTCTTTGGGAAAATAATGTAAACTGTGACCAGTATAATTTGAATTGCTACAAAACTGAACCACACACGTCTTCACCATTTTTACCGATTGCTTTCAGCTTACAATCACTGAGGAATTCTCAAAACTATTGTTTTTTTCTTCAGCGTGAATACAAGACTCCCATCTTATCGTCGTTCCAAAACAGTCCATCCCCAGATTTTATGACGTTAGAGGTTTAGCCACTAAATGAGTCGTTTCGCAGGTAAGAGAAACTAGGTCAACGTTTGCGGACCTTAATTCATAAACACTTATTATATTTTTTGGGAAAAACATCAAAAAGGATATGCATTTTATGGAACAGTTGAACACATACTTTCATCTAGATAAGATAATTTGCGTTAGAAATTACACATTGCATACACTTTAAAATAACTTACTGAGTTGTTATACCCGAGTATGTAGTTGTTACCTAATACCGTAATCATAATTTATTGACACAGCACAGCTGGAGATAGACATTTTTGAAGAGGTCAAAAGGCATTCAATTTCGAAACTAAATATTCATATAATCAAATCATTATATTTAATCATGATGTAGTATTATAATTGTGCGTAATTTATGGCGCTATTTATTGATTGATTGATTGATTGAATTGATGAAAGATAGCAATAGATGATCTATATCTTCCTAAAGCATGGAGAGGGGAAAAGTTTTCAATTTCAAGATAACGCGATACCACGGGGGAAAATGACAGTTCGGATTTAGATATATGGAAATACTAGTCTAACATGACAACTTAAATCAAGTTAAAGTAAATCACAATCTCATACTTATTATAGTTATATACTGAAACATTACCTGTGTTATATCCCAGAAATGTTTTCAATTGAACTCAGGGGTCTACTTTTCAAGCAGCCAGCCTCTCGCGATCGACCACCGGGGGTGTATGCGTGTATCACCGCGACTGCCGTAAATAGGAGGCCAGCCTGCTAGAACACGCCTTTATGTGTGTCCGCTCGACGTATTGGCTACACATGAATGAAGCGATGAGGTGGATGATAGTCTAACGTCTTCTGTTTTTTTAGGGCACGCCATCACACGATCAACCAAAACTGCCTCATGATTGATGCATTGAGCACCCCTGGTGTAACTGAATTTCCTTTGACATGGCTCATGATGTTGATGACTTTTGGCGTAAATGGGCTAGCAGTATGTGAAGCAGCTCGGAACATGTGCTTTTGGCATCACTTCTAAACATGCTGAGTTGGGTTAACTTGCATTTCCCGTTTCCAGGTGAATACTGATTGTTTAGGATCAGGCTTGTTTTGTTACCATTTATGAAATAAACACGTAAATTAATGTTAAGACTACACAAAATAAGCGAGATCTTTCAAAATCTATTTTTTATACTCCTAACAAATTTTACGTGCGTGATTTTTCGTGCTCGACTGTGCAGATTTGTGAGTGCCATGGCGCGCAGGATCCCGCACGTCAAATGTGAGTGACTGTAAAAACTGTATAATACTACCAAAAAGATGCATTGCGGTCCTTCCATTCCCTTTCACCGGATGTCCGAGTCACTTCATGTGTTGCTTCTTGATCAATGGTGAAGCCACTTTACTGTATTTGGAATCCCTCCCAGATGGATAATCCTCTCACCCTGATCATCAAGGAGAGTCTTGTAGAGTGCTTATTTTGTTTTGTACTATTTGTATTTTCAAGTGACTATGCTTCCAATCTAAAATATTTCTACATACTTGTAGCATGGTGTGGCCATGTGTCGTACTGTGACAAGTGTTATGACACAGTAACGCGTAAATTAAGTGTCATAATATTAGTGCATGTTGAGGTTTGAATGAATTTACCATTATCATACTGGAGTTGCCTCCAAGTGACTGGACACAACATTTGGTGACAAAGAAAAAGCTTCACTTGACGAAGTTGCCATTGTTGCCACCAGTCTTGTTGCCCCGCTGGTATTAATATTTTAGGACTAACAGCCAATAGCCAGAGCTCGAGAGGCTAACTGGTATTTAATCTCATTGACGGCCATTTTATTTTGGTACTCTCGGACACCTCCATATATTCATATATTATGAAGACTGTGTCACCTTGTTGGCTGGACATTTCACTGCTCCACAGACTGTTACGGCAGAAAAATGGCAAGTTCAAATTCTTTGTAAAATGACCATTTAACGTGATGCCAAAATCATGATTAACGACTAGCGGAATTCAAGCTTTAAATAGTGATGAAATTTCGAATTGTCAACTTACCGGGTGACCCTAACCCATCTATGCTACCTAAATCTGTAATTGTAGATATTTTTAGGGGACCTGGTGAAATTAAGTGCAGGAGTCTTTAATGGCTGTTAATCTAGGTATAGAAGCCAGATGAAAAATTATCTTAGGACACAGTCAGGGAAAAAAAAAGAAAAAAACCTTCCTCCATATGTTGAAAGCAAACATGGGACCAAATCCTGTGGGAGTCTGGAACAATCCGAGCTCTTCTGCTTCACAATGGTTTACCATGGCCAGAGGGACGATTGGACATTGAAGTAATATGGGGGATTTGAAAAACTGACTGGTAACAAAGTATACTGAGATGTGAGACCAGGGTCACTGAGGAAGATGTTGGAAAATTTATTTTGGGTGCAGATGGGGAAAGCAGCAACTCCTCCTTCTCCTCATTCGACTTAAATAATACAGAATTTTATGTATCCAGAATGAATGGGCTGGATCATCTTTCCATAGATAGATAGATAGATAGATAGATAGATAGATAGATAGATAGATAGATAGATAGATAGATAGATAGATAGATAGATAGATAGATAGATAGATAGATAGATAGATAGATAGATAGATAGATAGATAGATAGATAGATAGATAGATAGATAGATAGATAGATAGATAGATAGATCCTTGTGAGAGGCTGAGCCAAAGAATTATCTCAGAAAGAACGTTAATGGATATTTTAACATAATATAACAACACATCAAGGAAATTTCCCTCGTCTTGCATTGCAGATCTTAGTTGCTTATTCACACAGATATGAAGGCACCGACAGAAACACTGTTTATCACCAAGTTCAAAGAGAAAAGGCAGGGCAGGGCCTCGCTGCGTGGAGAGCTTATTGTTGATTACCATATTTTGCCCTAAGATTAAATCAGCTCTGTAGTTTATTTACTGCCCATCGGAAAGTCTTCATAATATGAAGTTGCTAGTGCAAGGATTGCGTGGTTCTCCAAAAGAAATCTTTTATTTCCAAACGTTTCTTCAGCAATACGCTTCCGTACATCCGTGCTGAATACTTTTCAACACAAAATATCCACTGAGACTATTAAGAAACAGGGAGGGAATGTTGTCAGGGCCTCACTTACAATGTTCTGACCGTTTTATGTCCCTACATTTCTGACATTTCTTTCATGACAAAGTTATTCAGTACTTTTATTACTACCAGTATATGGCTTGATACGCAATACTTTTTGGTTTTGTATACCGCAACTCATTTAAATTTAAGTGGCAACATGAAGCAAATAAATAATACAACCAACATCACCACATAATGGCTCGTAATAACTTGGAAAGCATCTTTGTCATTTTCACAGTGACTTCAGACCCCAATTTTCAGGGTGGATCAAGTCAGAAACCACTTGCCTTGTTTTCAATGTAAAACATTTTCCTTGGACACCATTTGGAGGTGGCTTGGTAGACACATGTTCAAATCAAGCGGGTTAACATTTCTTCCCCACTTGCTCTAACTGTATCAGTCAAATGATATGAGTACATTTTACTGTACTAACTTCAGCTTTTACAGCAAGGATTCTGAGTTCATCCCTCAGATGTTTGCTCACCACCAATGGCAATTCTAGGATTTGAAATTTCATTATGTTTACTCCTGAGCACATGTACCTTGCAATAAATACATTATAAAAAAATATTAAGAAGTCAAATCATTTTTTTGTCTTTTGAGACATTATGTGACTTATTTACACAAAGGAAGTGTCAGGGGCATTGCCAGGCCACTGCCCTGTGCACGGCTGCCTCTGGCAGCAGTTCATCACCTGGGCCTCATTGGCTCTAATTATGTATGCATGTATTTAAAGCCCCACTGACATCCCTATATACATTGTAAAATAGATATTGTAATGAAAAATACATGTAACATTATTCATTTCAATGTCCATACGAAAAAATAAATCTGAACGGAGAGCATGTTATCCATGCGCAAAGTTGCGGAAGTCTTATTTGACATCCAAGTGACAGCCATATTGCCTGGAACATTATCAGCAGATCTCACGGTGGGACATTTGCCGTTGAAAACACCTTGAATTATATGACCACCTGCCCGATTCTGACTCAGATAAATATGTTGTTTTTTCCCTCCCTATTTTTAGTCCAAGTCAATTTGTGCCTAACCTCTCCCAGTCTCTAGACCCTGCATGTCTAAGCTCAAGTCCTCTTTCAGCGAACTTTTATGGGGCATCTGTTTGGTCATTTATTCAGGACCCCCGTGTGGTGGCCAGTGGGGGCGTCCATGTAGAGCTCAGCTTTATGCCTCCCACTTCCCTACGCCCAAGCCACATCAACCAAAATCCATCCATGAGTAAACTCATTCATTAGCACCCATGATTCCCAGTTCACCTTCCTGAGTCCCTGTGCACTCTCCTCCGCTCGTATCTACCTCTACCAAGCCTCAATGGCAACAGGCTCAGGAGGTACCTGCTGACCCCAAGTCGCCTCTCGGTCATGTCTCGGCGGTGCTTGACCAGCAGCCGCCTCTGTCTCATGTATCAGCAGTGCCTGACCAGCATCCTCCTATCGCCCATGTCTCCGTAGAGCTTGACCAGCAGTTGCCTCTTGCCCATGTCTCGGCGGAGCCTGACCAGAGGTGGGCTCTCGCCCATGTCTCGGCAGACCCTAACCCACATCTGCCTCTCACTCATGTGTCAGGGAAGCCTGACCCCCAGCCACCTCTCGCTAATGTCTTGGTGGAGCCTTACCCCCAGCTGCCTTTCGTGCATGCTTCGGCGGAGTCCAGGCCTCGAGGTGCATGCCTCAGCAGAGACTGACACTGAGCCACCTCTTGACCATGCCTTGGGGGTGCTCGACGAGCAGCAGCAGCCGCTGTCTCGAGCATACCTTGGCATTGCTCAACCAGCAGGAACACCTCTGGACCTTCCCATTTACCAGTAAATAGACTACGAAGACAAATTTTGAAATGTTTAAACTAATAAGCCCTTTTTGTTGAGGCCCCATAGTGCAGTAGTTAGAGCATTGGTTTAGTAAACCAGGGGTCATGGGTTTGTATCCCACTGGAACCGGCACTCCCTGAGAGGAGTTGCGTCAGAAAGAGTATCCGGTGTAAAAACTGTGCCAAACAAATATGAACATTCATCGGAGATGTCACACTGTGGTGACCCCTAAAGGGACAACCTCAAAGAAACATACAAACTGATGAGCCTTTTGGTTTTTACCAAATAATCATTAACTTGGAATTTTATGGCTGCAACATGTTCCAAAAAAATCTGAGACAGTGTCATGGTTATCAGCATGTTATTTCACCTTTGCTATTAAAAACAGTCACTAAACATTTGGAACTGAGGACAATAATTGTTGAAGCTTTCTAGGTAGAATTCTTTCTCATTGTTGCTTGATGTTCAACAGTCCGGGGTCTCTGTCACACATTTTCAATGGAAGATAGGTCTAGACTGCAGGCAGGGCAGTATAGTACCCGCACGCTTTTACTATGTAGCCACGGTGTTATAACACATAGAGAATGTGGTTTGGCAATGTCTTACTGGGGCAGGGGCATCCAGAAAAATTATGTTGCTTGGATGGCAGCATATTTTTCTCCAAAGCCTGTATGTAACTTGCAGCATTAATGGTGCCTTCACAGATGTGTGAGTTACCCATGCCATTGGCACGAACACAGCCCTATACCATTACAGATGCTGGCTTTTGAACTTTACGCCCATAAGAGTCCAGATGTTTCTATTCCTCTATGGCCTGGTGGACACAAACCCCCAATTTCCCAAAATAATTTGAAATGTGAACTCGTTGGACTACATCTATCTATCTATCTATCTTTGATGAGCTCGGGCCCAGATAATCCAGCAGCATTTCTGTGTTGTTGATAAATGGATTTTGCTTTGCATCCTAAATTTTGAAGTTGCAGTTACGAATCAAGTGCCAAACTGTATTTAGTGACATTGGTTTTGTGAAGTGTACCTGAGCCCACATATACCTATAAATTGATACACATTTACACATTGATGCCAGTTTTTGATGCAGTGACGCCTCAGGGATTGATGATCACGGGCATTCAAAGTTGGTTTTCAGCTTTCTGCTGACATGCACTGATTTCTGCAGATTCTCTGAACCAAATGTACTTTTCACGTGACGTCATGACTCACATGACTTTTGTTTACGACGTCCACTGGACAGCAAAACTACAATACAACTCGAGTTTTTTAGTGATCTTTTTGTGAATATTGGCTTGCTTATAAGCGTCTTATGCCCTTTTCATCATGCTATTTCATTGTGGGGCTTATAGTTGTAAGAACAGACAGAAAAATGGGTCTGACACTTGAGGCATTGTTTACCTTTTGCTGGGCATTCAGCTAATTTACTGTGGTATCCTCCACACTTGTTACATATCTTTACGGAGGTCTTTGGGCTGTCAATACGCCTATGAGCACCCGCAGTGAAACTTCACTTTCCAAGTTTGCAGTGGATAATGAGAATCTCGTGGCTGTCGCTAGCCATAGCCTTTCGCTGCACTTTTGCTAACTCGTAGGAGCGGGTTATGCTGATTGCTTTTTTCTTGCGTGTGTGCCGGCCCTTGGCTGAGTAATTTTTCGCGCACACTCGGTGAGTTGGTCGTGAAAAGTATGCAGTCTCTGAACATCTCTGTTCCTGTGGTTACAGTCTTTAACCAATCGCTTGAGTTCTGTCACAAAGCGCTCAAATGACTCACAGTTACCTTGGGCCTTCACATGAAACCTATATCTAGCAAGTATGGGCTTTGCTTTCAGAGTGAGGTTATCAGAGAATTTTTCGTAATAGGTTTTTAGCAACTTATCTTCATCTCCGGTCAGTGTCCACGTATTGCTGACATCCTGTCCTTTATCTCCGATCCACAGCAGGAGGAACTGCAGTTTTCCTCTTCAGCTCTGTTTTTAAGCGGTCCTGTGAACATGAGTTTAGAGTGTTGCTTGAATTTCTGCCACACATCTGGTTAATTGGATGAGTCCCAGTCCGTCCTCGGGCTTGGAACACCAAATGTATGCCTCCATCATGGTCAATTCGTCGTCGTCTTTGTCCCCACCGTGAGCCCCCCGTAAGTCCGTAGTTATACTACCATCACTCTGACACCATGTTATGATCTTGCTGTCGTGTTATTGAATAATGTAGATGTCAGTCCAACTGTACTTTTTAACATGGGTCATATTTAACCACCCCCCCCCCGCCAACCTCTCACTTTCTTATTGTCCTGTCTCATCGCGCCTCGCTGACGTCAAGACAATCACACCACACTTGCTATATACGAGAAATACTATAGCTCAATCTAATAATAATGAGAACATACTTACTCTTGAGTTTCACATGTGGCTTCTTTCTTTATTCCTCACTCCAGCGCAAGTTCCTCAATCGCCTCTGGTTACAGTGTTTGTTTGTCAAAAGACTTTCAAGATAAAAGATTAAATGATAACCATAGCCAAAACATTACAGTGTACACTAATCGCTTCCTAGCCATGATATGTAGACACGTTCTTGCCGTCTAAAATGGCGTTGTAAACAAAAAACACGTGGTCAGCGTGACGTCAATGAAAAGTATCTATTGATGATAATATGGGACGGAGCTGATGAAAAATTTCTTCCAATGGACCTTTCCCACCTATCAATAACTCGTACAATAATAGCCAATCAGACAGCCGCATTGTCTTAATCTCTGGCTAGACACGCCCCTCTCGCCGTCCTGTCCCACAAGGAATGCCGGTTGTCAGTAGTGTGCGCTTGGAAAAGTTAATGTTACGAAGAAAATGGTCCTCAGATGCGCTTGGGGAACATGCAATTCTGATGAAAGGTATCCTGCAAGGCTACAAGGGGCCCAGTTGATTCATTTTCCAAAGCTTAAAACACAGTTAACAAAGTGTCTTCGATGGATTAAGGGTTGCAGAAGAGCGCACGTACAACTAAATGTGAACAATATCACCACACACAAGGCTGTATGTTCGAAGGTAAGTGAGTTTGATTGAATTATTATCAGTGCTTTATATATTGCAGGTGAACAACTTTCACTTTGTTAGTGTATCACTAACCTGCTGAATGAAGTGTGTAATGTTTTATGCTGAAGAGTCAGGTTAGTGATACGTAAATGTCACGCTGTCATGCAAGAGAAATGTCTATTTGCCCATTTGTATCACTTCAGACTTTCAAGACAGAGCACTGGGTTCGATTACGAGCCAAGTCAAATTAATACACCCGCTCACTTATAAAGATTACAATGATATTATTCATGATCTTTCCAAGTAAAAAGTACTTACCCTGCTTTACATGTGCAGTACGATTCCACTATTCCACTATTTCATCCTGTCGGATTTTAATATGAAGTTTGTGAGGCGTCAAACTTTTTTGCATCGATTGCCAACATTTTGCTGTAACTCTGACATTGCGTCCTGCTCCGTCCAAAATCTTAATTCTGTGTACATATCCTTCCGTGAAATAGTTGAGACCCCTCTGTAGAACTCTCTTGGACAAGTCTGACGCATTTGGCAAAAAACATACCGCAATATTATCGCGAATACGTAGTAGAGAATCGACTTCAAACATGTACTGTTCAGTCGCCATTTTAGAAGTTTGTTGGAGATGGCAACAGTAGCTAACGCGGCGGAGCTTAAGATCGCCATCGGAAAGGTCCATTTTACATTGAGGAACATTGTCCTTAAACTGTTCAACTATTTCCTCACACACTTGTTCATAAAGAGGTGAATCTGCTTGTAAATGCAATTCAGGGAAGCTCCTTTTATACCCAGTCATGGCACCCACCTATTCCGAATTACCCAGTTCACCTCTAGGATGTTCCAAACAAGTCTTTGATGAGTGTTCCTCAATTTTCTCAATCTTTTTGGCCACTTGTCCCATCTTTGCTTGGAACATATTGGACCCATCCAACCATCCATTTTCTTTGGCGCTTATCCTCACAAGGGTCACGGGGAGTGCTGGAGGTTTTACATCAGTCATCAGGCAGGAGGCGGGGTACACTCTGAACTGGTTGCCAGCTGATCCCCCGGTCCTCAGAACTGTGAGGCCAACCCTCTAACCATTTGCCCCACTACAAATATATTTAATTTTAAAACAGATAAATCTTTTTGTTTTTAGCAAATAATGTCACGACCCATCGGTATGGAGGGAGGACTCAAATGCAGGACTTCGAAGACGCAAAGGTAGTTCGGAAAAAGTGTTTATTCTTTCCAAGGTCGGGGATCAGGGAGACAGTCAAGTGCAGCAGGGGTAGTCAGGACGTCAGGCGTAGAGAGCAGGTCCGGGAAAAGCAGGGGTCAGTACACGGGAGATCGATCAGAGATAGCAGGAGTGTCAAAGGCGTCAGGCTTACGGGGTTGGTCGGAGAACAGGCGGAGGTCAGTACACAAGGGTTTACGATCAAAGATACGGGAGTGCAGGAACGGGGCATGACGCGACGATCTGGCGAAGACCAGTTGTCCCCTGGGTCCTATAAATACAGGGGTTATTCAACCAGGATGAGGCGCACACCCTCCTAATCAGCATCGGTGTGCTGGGACCCGCCCAGGGCTGGACCGGCAGGAACATGACAAATAATCATTAACTTGGAATTTTATGGCTCAATACGTGGCACGGTGGATCAGCTGGTAAAGCGTTGGCCTCAGAGTTCTGAAGTCCCGTGTTCAATCCTGGACCCGCTTGTGTGGAGTTTACATGTTCTCCCCGTGCCTGCGTGGGTTTCCTCTGCGTACTACGGTTTCCCCCCACATCCCAAAAACACGCAACATTAACTGGACACTCTAAATTGCCCCTAGGTGTGATTGTGAGTGCGGCTGTTTGTCTCCTTGTGTCCTCCGTGTGCCCTGTGATTGGCTGGCAACCAGTTCAGGGTGTACCCCTCCTCCTGCCTTGTGACAGGTGGGATAGGCTCCAGCTAACCCTTGTGAGGATAAGCAGCTTGGATAATGACATGACAATTACTATTGGTTTTCTTAATTTTATTTTCCAGTCTTAGTGAGGGGAATTAAGTCAACACCTTAATGAGAAAAACTAGTAATGATTTAGTAGATTCAATGGATCAGTGCTTATGAAGAGCTCTTGGGCCACCAATGTAATTTCTGTTGCTGTGCTATGACTTGCACAAATACCACACACAGTATTTTAGTGAATAACAACAGTAGTGAAACAGTTTAAAATGATTTAAATAATGTTATTTCTGGAACTGTATAAAAGGACTCAAAAGCAAAGTGCCAAAGCAAACATAAGCATTAAGAATACATCTGGTCATAAAAGTAGAAAATGTGTGTTCAGAAAGGGAACAACTGATTCTCTTCTTTTTTTTCCATTCCTGTCATTTAGTAGCTGTGATAAAGTAATCTTAAAGGGACAGTGACTGAACTCAAAAAGACAAAAAGTCCATCTTTCCTCCAAGAAAGGAGGTGAGAGAACCTCCCACCCCCATCAAATTTTCTCTGTGTAAAGTGAAGATTTCAAAGATCCATCCATCCATCCTCTTAGCCACTTGTCCTCACAAGGGTCGCGGGAGTGCTGGAGCCTTTCCCAGCTGTCATCAGGCAGGAGGCGGGGTACACCCTGAACTGGTTGCCAGCCGATCGCAGGGCACATGGGGACAGATACAGTCGCATTCACATCCACACCTACGGACAATTGAGAGTGTCCAATTAATGTTACATGTTTTTGGGATGTGAGAGGAAATTGGAGTGCCCGGAAAAAACCCACGCAGGTATGGAAACTCCACACTGGTGGGGCCATGATTTGAGCCCCGGTCCTCAGAACTGTGAGGCCAACCCTCGAACCATTTGCTCCACGGTGGCACCCACTACAAATTTATTTATAGATCAAGTGAAGTGTCATCCTTGTAAACATTCTAAAATAGATATTGTCATGAAAAATACATATAACATTATTCACTTTAATGTCTATACGAAAAAATAAATATGAGCGGAGAGCGCGTCATCCATGTGCTAAGTTGCGGAAGTGTCATTCTACGACATCCAATTGGTCGCCATGTTGGCTGCATCCCCTGTCCATGACGTCACCCCGGACATTCGCCATTGAAAACACGTGGTGGGCCCTACTATGAGAGACGAACACGCCCCTTCTGACACGGAAGCTCTTTTCGAAGAAGAGAAGATCACACAACCTAGTGAAGTTACTGGGGCAATATTACCCTTTTGTTTCGAGCCATATACAGATTATATCCGATCATGGCCAAACCGCCTCCGCGTCCGATCCGCTTCCGCGCCGGAGATGAGCCATGGCCGCCCGGCGGCGCGACGAGCCACCCTGACCAACAAGGCCGGCTGCCGGGGTGGCTCGTCGCAGCCGGCCGGGGTGGCTCATTTTTATCATGGCGGCGAGCCGGGCCGCTTTACGGCGTTGTTCATAGCTGCCGCCGTCTGTGATGAAAAGCACCGCTGAGCCGGGCCGCTTTACGGTGTTGTCGTCGCACGCAGCTGAGTGGGGCATTGTCAGCAGCATTGGTCAGAGCTGCTGGCGTCCGCAAGCCCGACGCATAGCCTTCGCCGAAGCCGTGACCGGTGGACGCGGCGCCTCAGTGGCTTATCACAGAGCTGAGCCGGGCTGCTTTAAGGCGTTGTTCATAGCCGCCGCCGTCCGCGATGAACAACACCGCCAAGCCAGCGTGCTTTAAGGTGTTGTCGTCGCACGCGGCTGAGTGCAGCATTGTCAGAAGCGTTGTTCAGAGCCGCCGCCGTCTGCGAGGCCCGACGTGCAGCCTTCGCCGAAGCTGTGACCGGTGGACGCGGCGCCTCGGTGGCTTATCACGGAGCCGAGCCGTGCTGCTTTATGGCATTGTTCATGGCCGGCGCCGTCCTCGATGAACAACACCGCCGAGCCGGGGCATTTTACGGTGTTGTCGTTGCACGCGGTGAGTGCGGCATTGTCGGCACCGGTGTTCAGAGCCACCGCCCGTCCGCGAGCTGACATGACAGCCTTCTCTGGCGAGGCGACGCAGCAGCCTTCGCCGGCAACCCCGACACGCACATCGACACATTTAGCACGCCTGTCATACGTACGTAGATCTTTTGTTACGTTATGAGAGACTGATTACGTGGTCCGCCCCAAACTATATTTTTTTAGTAGCTGTATCCACACCTACCTGTCATTAGGAACCCACGAAGCTCTCATCCATTGCACCTGTGCAATCCATTTTTCACCACTTATGAAGGGTAAATCCATCCTCCCCAGTGTTCAAGCAATGTCCAGCAATGCAATGAGCTGGCATTTTGGCTAACACGAAGGAACAAGGAGCTACCTTCACGGAGGTAAAACTAATAGAAAAAAACGAGTCCACTTGAGGGTGGTCCTGCCATGTAAGTCACTTGCTGCTTCTTCTCAAAAACCAATCCATCGAGAGGATTTTCATGGCGGGAGTTACAAAAAGCTGTATCTGTCAAAATCATTTTTGTGGCGAAAAAACACATGGGTCCATGTCAGATGCCGTTTTTTGATTAATTACATACTAAAAATCATGCATTTCATGAAAGGGGCCCTTTAATGTTAAAACTGATAAATCTTTTTGATTTTAGCAAATAATTACTAATTTAGGATTATTCCAATCAACATTGTGTTTTTTGGTTTGTAGGAGGAAACCGAATGAGTGCGTGGACCTGTAATTTATTATTTTTTTTATTTTGCTGATGATTAATGTGGAGATCATGTGTGGTATTAAGTGATGTTTCAAAATCACAATTAGTTGAGGTTTGAGGTGAGAAAACAAAAAGAGAGTCCCCGGCCATGGATCCACCTGTGTTGTCCTTCCCCCCACCCTCCTCCGGAGGAGGAAGGATCCAGCTCATTGCTGTGTCTGTCTGTGTCTGCTTCCCGCGCACTCACTCGGATTCGAGCTGGCCGGCAGACATCGAATTCGGGCGCGTTGAAGCAGTGGCGTTTCTCGCCGTTTCTCGTTTCTTTCTCATTCCGTCCATTACGGTGCTGGGCTGCCGCCGTTTCCATAACAGCGCTTTCCTTGGAACTTTGCCCGAATGAAGTGATATTCGGAAGAAAAAAACGTCAAATACAAAGATTAGAACGAAAGCACTTCAAATAGGACGAGTGGATCAAAGGCAATGGTCAAGGTAGGACAGAATAAGTTGGTATTGGTAAGGCGTGATTTTACTCACATTTAATGAAGTACTTCATGATTCTTTCACGACTCTTAAGTGTTTTTTTTTTTTTTTTTTTACCGTTTGTGGGTCTAAATAATATCTTTGGCGCGAACTACTTTTTCCAGGCAAATGGAAAGAAACAAGTGCACCTTAATAATATGCAATAATAATATCTTTGTCTAAAAGTGTACTCATTGTTTCAGTAGTTGGGGAAACAAGATCATCCTGTCACATTCAACTACTCTAATCAAATAAAATGAAATGCTAAAATGGGCAAACTCTGTTTGAGGTAAAACAAATGGATAAAAAAGGAAAAAGTAGGAAGGTGATTAACTGTTGAATGACAACACTGAACACAAAAGTAGAGCATATTATCAAGAACGCCAACAAGCTAGTTGGACAACGAGAAAGGTATGTGAAAATGTTGAGAACCATTATTGAAATATTGTCTTTAAAAAATAAACATTTAAAATGTATCTTTTTTGTCATTCCCCATGAATGTTGACAAATTGTATTTTTTACTTCAAGCAAAGCAAGACATCAATGGACATCAGCAAGGATTTGGAACTGATCGATATTTTTATCCTCTTTGCTGACGTCTTGAATTAAATACTTGCCTCGTCATTCCCCAGAGCCAGGCCCCAATTACAATTTGAACTCAAGTACATTGTTTTTTTAATCAACAAAAATGTAAATGAACATGAATATGAATATAAAAATACAAATGAAAACTAAATTGCCTGTAGGTGTGATTGTAAGTGTGAGTGGTGTCTGTGTCCATGTGCCCTGTGATTGGCTGGCAACCAGTTCAGGGTGTACCCTGCCTACTGCCCAATGACAGCTGGGATAGTTGGGTAAGTGCGCAATTGCATGCTGCTGATCTTGTCTCTGCGCAGACATTTTGTGTTGCGCAAAATCTAACCTGAATTGAAAGTAAAACATATAACATTCAATTTGTGTGATTTTGCAATGTGATTCAATGAGTGAGGGGTGATTGACTGCTACATCCAATGGCACAATTCACCTATGTACATATGCAGCCTGTCAACTGACGTTTACAATGACAGCGTCCTTATGCACCGGTGTTCAGTTTAGCAAAGCTGTCTGGGCAACATACAGTGAAGACGAGCTAGACGCACTGCTTACGTTTCTCCTCGAAAACAAAGGCAAAAGTAAAAGTTATTTTAAGACAGACTGTCAGAGTATGTAGAAAATGAAGAAAAAACTGAAACTGGACGAAATTGTATATTTTTTGAGCGAGAAAGGTATGTTCCAAAAAATGTGTTGCAAAGCCAAAGTTGAATGCGAGTTTTCAGAAGGAAATGTGGACAAAATGGAAGATGGACTACCTCAAACATCATATTAAGCACAAGTCATTTTAAAGCAGAATTGTACGCAGATGTAGGATTGGAATCGGGATTGGTACTTTGTTGGGGGGAGAGCACCAAGACGGAGAAAACGAACAAGCTGACACGTAAACAAATCAGACCAGCACAAGTTCAAATTCTCATCAACAATATTCTCCTAGCCATTACAGGAATGCATTTCACATGGAAAAGTACCTGAGTATACTAGAAAGGTGACTTCACAAAAGTTATTCCTTTGAATATTTAGTCAAGCCATCAAATAGCGCAGGATGAGACTGTGTGTAATGTTAAAATTCCACTTTGGCACACCCTCATCAAGGACGAAAGCACGGACACAATAGTGTACAAAAAGCTATTACGGAATTTTACATAAAAGGGAGCAAAATAACATTCACCATGAAACTATGGAAGTAAATATGTCCCACCAGGATTTTAATATGAAATGCCAAAGAAACTGGGGTTTGAATTTGAAATGTAAAGTGATCACATTTTCAATAGTGGTATTTCAGTGTAACTTTTCAATGTTAACAATTCAACTAGCTAAAATTTTCTGTCTGAAATTCAACCGGCTACAATTCGCTGTCTGAAATTCAACTGGCTATAATTAGCTGTCTAAAATTCACCGTCTGTGCCACCAGGCAGGGTTACTTCATGTCAGAACCAAACACTCAGCCAATTGCAGTTCCGCTTTCTTAGTCACGTGATGTCACATACTAAGAAAGCGTAACTGGAAGTCGTTCACGCTCACAATCTCTTCTCCCTGGAGCCTCACTCTTCCCCCTCCACCCTTCTCATTCACGCACATATATTCTGTTTTACTTTGACTCATCTTCATTCCTCTCCTTTCCAGTGCATCCCTCCATCTTTCTAATCTCCACCTGCTCCCTTCTTTCACTTCAGATCACAATGTCATCTGCGAACGTCATGGTCCAACGGGATTCCAGTCTAACCTCGTCTGTCAGCTTATCCATTACATCATATACCTCTACACCTAAGGTGACAAGAGGGTTTCGTCTTCTATTGATGAATGAAAACAGAACAGAAAATGAGTAGCTCCGTGCATGCAGAAAATCACAGCCAAGACCCTAAAGAACGGACACCAGATACAGACATTGACTCTATAAAGACATTGACATGAAATCAGACTGAACTTTGCCTGTTTTAGATAAATTAGGATTACCACAATATTTTCAATTGATAAATACCTGAACAAGAAGAGGATTACACATTTATATGGCTTAAAGCATTATCATATTTTCAACCATAGATGTGTTTATACCTTTATTATTTCTTATGTTTTTTCCAATTTCTATCATTTTAATACATGATTATTTTACTTGTTACTAATTTATTTTCTGGGGGTTCTTTAAAGTTATTTTTAAAGTTGTTTTGGTACTTTAATAAAAACATTTCTTTCTATAAATTAACAAATAAAGAATGTTAGTTAATCATAATTTCAATATCAATCAAAATGATTGACTAATGTAAGGATTATTTTTTTCCATAACTGTATAGACCTAGTGTAGTGTATTCGTCGGTAGAAAAATAAGAGGAATACACAGAGCCAACAACTGAGGGTAGGGTCTTGGACTGTTGGGAATATGACAGGAAAAGCTCACGAGTTGGTTGACATGATCATTTAGAAGAAAGGTTGATATATTGTCCATCTAAGAGAGCAGGTGGAAAGGTAGTAAGGCTAGAAGTTTAGGAGCAGGGTTTAAATTCTTTTACCATGGACTAGATGGGAAGAGAAACGGAGTAGGGGTTATTTTAAAGGAAGAGCTTGCTAAGAATGTCTTGGAGGTGAAAAGAGTATCAGATCGAGTGATGAGGCTGAAATTTGAAATTGAGGGTGTTCTGTAAGATGTTATTAGCGGCTATGCTCTACAGGTAGCACGTGACCTAGAGAAATTCTGGAAGGAACTAGATGAGGATTTGAGCAACCCAGACACAGAGAGCGTTGTGATTGGTCCGGAGTGTAACAGGGGTGAGGAATAAGTCATGGGTAAATCCAAGAAAGGAACTTTGAGAGACACATGGTGGTTGACTTAGCAAAAAAGATGGAAATAGCATGATTGAGCACTTTTTTTTTTTAGAAGAGGCAGGAACGTCGGGTGACCTACAAGAGTGGAGGTAGACGCATGCAGGTGGATTACATTTTGTGCATACCATGTACTCTGAAGGAGGTTACTGACTGTAAGGTAGTGATGGGGGAGAGTGTGGCTCAACAGCATAGGATGGTGGTGTATAGGAAAATTAAGAAGACAAAGGTAGAACCAAAAGCCATGTGGTGGAAGCTGAGAAAGGAAGTATGTTGTGTGGCCTTTTGGAAAGAGGTAAGACAGGCTCTCTATTGAACAAACAACAACAAACAAGAGGCATATGATGACATGTACATCAGGTTGGACACAAAAGAGAAAATAATCTCTACAGACAAAGGGATAGAGATGGGAAGGATGTGCTGCAGGTAGGCGTGATTAAGGATAGAGATGGAAATATGTTGACTGGTGCCAGTAGTGTGCCAAATAGATCGAAAGAATACTTTGAGAGATGAATGAAGAAAATGAGAGAGAGAAGGAAGAGTTGAAGACGCAAGTGTGAAGGACCAGGAAGCGGCAATGATTAGTAAGGGGAAATTTCGAGAAGCACTCCAAAGGATGAAAAATGTAAAGGCAGTTGGTCCTGATGACATACAGGTGGAGATATGGAAGCAATTTTGAGAGGTGGCTCTGGAGATTTTGACCAAGTTATTCAACAGAATACTAGCGGGCAAGAAGATGCCTTTAGAATGGAAGAAAAATGTGCTTGTTAAGAAGAAAGACGATGTGCACATCTGTGGTACGTATAGAGGAATAAAGTTGATGAGCCACACAATGAAGTTATGGGAAAGAGTAGTGGAGGCTAGACTCAGGACAGAAGTATCTGCAACCAACAGTATGGTTTCATGCCAAGAAAAAGTATTACAAAATTGCTATTTGGCTTGAGGATGCTAGTGGAAAGTACAGAGAATGAAGAGTAAAAGAGGCAAGTGTGATGGACCAGGAAATGGGAATGATTAGTAAGGAGGAACTTAGAAAGGCACTAAAGAGGATGAAAAATGGAAAAATAGTTAATATACCTGTGGAGGTATGGAAGCAATTTGGAGAGGTGGCTATGGAGTTTTGACCAACTTACTCAACAGAATACAAGTGGGTGAGAAGATGTCTGAAAAATGGAGGAACACTTTCCTTGTTCCCATTTCTAAAAACAAAGGCCATTTGCAAACCTATGAGCACTATAGAGGAATGGAGTTATGGGAAAGAGTAGTGGAGGCTAGACTCAGGACAGAAGTAATTATCTGCGAGCAACAGTATGGTTTTGTGCCTAGACCTAGTAGACCTGCCTAGTACCACAGATGTATTATTTGCCTTGAGGATGCTAGTGGAAAAGTACAGAGAAGGTCAGAAGGGGCTAAATTGTGTCTTTGTGTATCTAGAGAAAGCCTATGACTGATTATCAAAAGAGGTGTCACGACCAGAACATGAGGTTAGACTCAAATGCACGACTTGGGTGACGTAGAGGCAGTTTGGGAAACATTTTTATTCAGTCCAGTGTTGGGGCTCAGACAGGCAGTCCACGGGAGCAGCAGTAACAACGTCGTCAGGTGTGAGAGGCAGGTCAGTGAGCAGTCAGGGGTTGGTACATGGGAGATCAGGAACGGAATCCTGAGAGTGTGGGAACGAGGCATGAGGCAATGATTTAGCAAAGGCCAGACCGCACGAGGAGTCCTATTTGTATCTGTCATAATTACGGGGAACGAGGCGCAGGTATGCACCTCACTGATTGCTGTCGGTGTGTGCCTTGTCGGGGACCAGCACAGCCAGGAAAAGGACCAGCATGACGATGACAAAAGGAACTGTGGTACTGGTGGGACCATGACAGTACCACCCCTTAACAGCTGGCACCAGAGGGCCCAGGATGTAAGTTCCTGTCCCTGATGAGTTTGGGATTGACCACAAACCAGGATAGGATCCATGAACGTTCCTCGGGACCGTAACCCTCCCAGTCCACCAGATACTGGATACCCCTCCCCCGGTGGCAGGATGACAGGAGCCGGAACACAGAGTAAACTGAGCCTCCATCAAGCATGTGGGAGGGTGGGGGAAATCGGCCAGAGGGACCAACGGGGATGGTCGAGCCGGCTTGAGCAGGCTCACATGGAACGTCGGGTGGACACGCATTGTTCTGGGGAGCTTCAGAGAAACCGCAACCGGGTTAATCACCTTCGTGGTGGGTAATGGACCAACGAACCTGGGATCCGGAGTGGGAGGCCTTTTGTCGACTGTAGACGCGCTGCCGTACTTTATAGGTCGGTGCCTTCCTCCTTTTGCGGTCTGCCGTGGCTTTGTAGGTGCATCCCATCCACAGCAGCATCCTCCTGGCCAGCTCCCAGGTCTGCTTGCAACGTCTCATTCCGGCTAATGCAGACGGCACCGGGGACTCACCACCTTGAGATGGGAAGAGGGAAGGTGGGTAGGCATGGACATCATGGAATGGGGCCATAGCTGTCGATCCCGAGGGAAGAGATTTATGAGCGTACTCGACCCAGCAATGCTCCCGGCTCCAGGTGCTGTGGTCGCGGGAGCCCAGGCATCAAAGTCCGGTCTCCAAGTCCTGGTTGACCCATTCGGTCTGGCCGTTGGATTCCGGATGTTGGCCCGAGGTCAGACTTGCCGTGGAATCGGGAGATAAATTGAGGGCCCCCGTCCGACAGCACTTCGGTGGGCGACCCGTGGTAATGGAAAAACTTATCCAAGAGGAGCTCGGCGGTCTGTTTAGCAGAGGGAATCTTTTTGTCAATGGAATGAAGTGGACCATTTTTGAGAATCGGTCCACCAGCGAGAGGACGGGAGTGTGACCCTGCAAGCATGGGAGACTAGTCACAAAATCCAGTGATATATGAGACCACGGGCGCTGGGGAACGAACAACGAACGTAGGTCCCCAACAGGCCATTGACAAGAGGGTTTGTTGGCCGCACAAACCAGGCATGCATTGATGAATTCTTGTATTTCCTTTCTGAGGTTCGGCCACCGAAAACATTGCTGACTGGGTCTTGGCCATGTCCGGATGAAACACTCTCCAATCCGTGTGGGCCCAGTCGATTACCTTCCTCCTCAGGCGGGGCATCCGGCCGGTCTGGGAGAGTCCTTCAGTGCCTCCTTCACTTGGGTCTCGAGCTCCCATATAAAAATTGAGACGAAGCAGGATTCCGCGAGAATCGGGGCGTGCCCGGCTTCAGCTCGTTCTCCAGCATATAGCCGTGAAATGGCATCGGGCTTGCCATTCTTGGTCCATGGTCGGAATGACATTGTGAATCGGAAATGGGTAAAGAAGAGACCCCACCTGGCTTTTCGGGGATTTAGCCTCTTGGCATACTTGAGGTACTTGAGATTTTTGTGGTCCGTCAGTACCAGTAACGGAACCTGGGACCCCTTCAGCCAGTGTCTCCATTCCTCCATAGCGGTCCTGACCGCGAGCAACTCACAGTCCCAGACATCATAGTTGCGGTGGGAGAGGACCGCCCCTATCACAGAGTCTGATAAGTCCACCTCAACGATGAACTGTCTCTCCGGGTCAGGCAGGATGAGGACCGGGTCTGATATAAAGCCGGCCTTGAGTTTGCTGAAGGCCACGTGGCAGGCCGCGTTCCACTCAAAAGAGTTGTGGGGAGAGGTGAGGGGATGTAAGGTTTCTGATGAACTTCCGATAAAAGTTAGCGAATCTGATTAACCTTTGAAACTCCTTGCGGTTCGTGGGGTTCGATTTTGCTGGGGTCCACGCGGATCTCCCCCTGCGCTAGAAGGAAACCCAGGAATGTGACGGAAGGCCGGTGAAATTCGCATTTCTCTGCTTTAACATAAAGGTTGTGCCGCCTGCAGCACAGCCCGGATGTGCCTGACGTGGGAATCCTCGTCTGGAGAGAAAATCACAATATCGTCGAGATAGAGAAAAATATGTTTATTCAGCATTTCTCGCAGAACATTGTTACTGAAATTCTGGAACACCCCAGGCACATTGGTGAGCCCAAACGGCATCACCAGGTATTCGTAGTGACCTGTGGGCGTGCTGAAGGTGCTTTTCCACTCGTCCCCCTCCGTAATGCGCACCAGATGGTCTGCGTTCCCTGAGTCCAATTTGTTTGAAAACCAGAGCACCTTGCAGTAGCTCAAAGGCCGTGGCAATTAGGGGAAGGAGATACCTGTTCTTAACAGTGATGTCGTTTAGGCCCCGTAGTTGATGCAGGGGCGCAGGGTTGTGTCCTTCTAATTGACAAAGAAGAAGCCGACTCCGATGAGTAAAGATGAGGGTCGGAGAAGGCCTGTCGCCAGCGAATCCTCCACATAGTCCCTCATGGCTTGGTGAAAAAAAGTCTCCTAAGCGGGGGTGAGGTGCCGGGCAGGACTTCAATGGCACAGTCATGGCCGGTGAGGTGGGAGAGAGTTCACCTTTGCTTTAAAGAATACTTCTATTAAGTCGGTATAGCAGGGAGGCACTAATGATAAGTCTGAATCTGGTTGCGAGTCTCGCGACACTACCGGAGCGACTGGCGGGTCCCCCCTTCTCAGGGGGTGCGAAGCACGCAACGCCACATTTTGAACCCCATGTTTTGATTTGTCCGGAGGGCCAGTCAATGGGGGGGTTATGCTCTTTGAGCCAGGGGCTCCCCAGAATGATGTCACTATTCTGGGAGTCGAAGACATGGAAGCTTAGGCGTTCGGCGTGCGCGTCAGGGAATGTCATGTCCATAGTTTGTGTACGGTGGGTTATATTGCACAAAATCTTGCCGTTCGCCGCATAAGTGTGCCAGAGTCGCTGTGTCCTAAATGTTTCCAGGCCCAATAAGTTGACTACTTGCGGGTTCAGGATATTCACGTCTGACCCGGAGTCGATAAACGCTGTAGACGTACATGACCGTCCGCTATGGCTTAGAGTAACCCGAAGCAGGGTTCGCGTCGAGTAGTGTAGTTAACACTCACCGACGTGGACACCTTGAGTCCCGGTCGTGCGGGCTTGACAGGACACCAAGCCACAAGGTTGCCCAAACGCCCACAACGATAACTCTGACCCTCTCGCCAGCGTAGTTGCTGCTCCTTGGGGGAGCCGTGGACCCCCTTGACTTGCATGGCCTCCGTCTCAACAGCTTGGACTGGTTGGCGTGTGGTCTGTGGTACGAGGTTCAGTTGGGCGTCTCCCATTAACGCGTCGACCCTCCCCTGTATAGTGAGCCTCAGGTCGATCCTTTGGGCAAGGGCGATGAGTGAGTCCAGGTTGGTGGGCAGTTCCACTCCAAAGAGGTGATCTTGAATCACGGGTGAGAGCCCCTAAAGGAACGCGTCGAGAGTGTTCCATCGTTCCACTGGCTCTCCGCCGCTTGGATGCTGAACTCAATAGCGGAATCCCCAACTCTGTGTTCCCCCTGCCGGACCGAGATCAAAGAAGCTGCTGCCTCACGTTCCAGGGACACATATTGAAATACCTGCGTCATAGCACACACAAAAGAGGTCCAGGTGCGGCAGGTATTGGAACCGTGGCTCCGTTCGGCTGTGGCCCAGGCCTCTGCTCTCCCCGTCAGGTGGGATATCAAGAAGGCTATCTGGGAGCAGTCAGTGGGGAAGGCGGCACGCTGGAGTTCAAAATGGAGATCACATTGCCCCATACAAACGTCCGGTGCAAATTAAACATTTGCGTTTAGGAGCATTAGTTGTGTGCACGGCAGGACCATGACAAGAGGAACTGTGGTGCTGTTTGTGTAAGTCTGGTATGATGGAGAAGTATGTCAGAATACAGGGAGTCCTCGGTTTACAACAGAGATCTTTTCCCACAGTAGCGACTTATCTCGAATTTAAATTTAAGTCGGATTTCACAGTTAAAGTCAAAATTTACAATGACTGCTGGGTTTGGCTTCAGCATTCCCGTGACCCTCGTGAGGATAAGCGGCTCAGAAATGGATGGGTGTTGGTACTTCATACAAAAAACTAAAATAAATTAAGATAAAAAATATAAGATGTGTCACTTACCATTACTGTGAGAAGTTGATGACAAAGAATGAAGCAAATCTGCCCGAAACTCTTGCTAAGAAAGCAAGTGCACCTGCTAGCCGTTGCTAGCGGTAAGTTCCTCCTGGGCATCCTCTCATTTCTGCTCTTTCTAAGATGGGAAAATACGCCGTGCTTTTTCCCTTAATGAACATGAGGCTGATATTAAAGGGGAAAGTCACTGGTTTGTATTAACAATGTATCCAATAGGTCATATGTACTCTATTTTGAAAATGTGAAATTAAATCCTGTCTCATTTAATAGGTTTTTGAGAAGATTTTTATCGACAATTACGAATTTCAGGGACGCTGACATTTTCGCGAGTCACATGACCTACGTGCGCAGATGTGACATGTTGCGTGCGTCAACAAAGGCTCGATTACATGGGACACCATATATGCCCAGCGCTGATTTCTCAGATTTATCCTCATCTGATGAAGAAATAGCACTATCGGTTGATCAGGAAGATGGAGGAATACTTCCAGACACACCCATGAGTGGTACAGCCGTGAGCATCTCGGCCGCTCGGTTGATCTCGAACGCGGAGGAATACTCCCATACACAGCCGTGAGCACAGAAATCAGTGTTGGGCATAAATGGTGTCCGACGTAATCGAACCTTTGTTTCAGCACGCAACACGTCACATTGGTGCACATAGGTCATGTGACTTGCGAAAATGCCAGCGCCCCTGAAAATTCATAATTGTCACTAAAAATCTCCTCAAAACATTATTAAATGAGAGAGGATTTAACATTACATTGTCAAAATAGAGTACTAATTACATGACCTATTGGATACATTATTAATGCAAACCAGTGGATTTCCCCTTTAAGCCTACGTTGATTCGGATCCTTAGTCCATAATGTAAGTAATCTTTCCATCTTGGCAACGATCGAAGAACTTTACTTCTTTTTTTTTCTTCACAAAAAAAGTTGCTCCATGATCACTGGATCGTCGTTGCAGTAAAACCCTTCACGTGCGCTAAAATACAGGCTTCGTCCTAAGTAATAATCGCCATGGTCATCTGACTGAAGTCCAAGTCTTAATGTCCATCCATCTTAATCCTTTATTTGTTTTTTTCTTCTTTTTTATTTTTTTTTATTGATAATGACGTTTCCACGGTCATTGCTTTTCTTCGGCTGGAGCAGCATTGCTAAAAAAAAAAAAACAAAAAAAACAACAGCTTTTTCCTTTGGGCCATAATGTGTAAAAAAGTGGGCGAAAAGGGCAAATAAACTCCCAGCGCACAAACACAGATAAGCCATATGCAATAGCTAAGCAGAAACACGATGGTGCTGGGGCCATCATGGCAGACAAGACAGGTGTCGTGAAGTCGGAACGACTTAGGTCGAGACCGTCTTAAACCGAGAACTCCCTGTAGCACAGGACATGTATAATGGCAGGACAACAGAGGTGAAGTGTGCTGCAGGTGTGAGAGAAGAATTTAAGGTGGAAGTGGGACTGCATCAGGGATCAACGCTGAGCCCCTTCCTGTTTGCTGTGGTAATGGATAGGCTGACAGATGAGGTGAGACTGGAATCCCCTTGGACCATGATGTTCCGGTTAGGGTTAGAGTTATCGTGGTATGCAGTGAAAGCAGGGTGCAGGAGGAGGAACCCCTAACCCTAATTTCAAATTTTCTTAATATCCAAACCTTTGGATGACACCTGCTCTGACAATAATAAAACAAATGTAATACTGATGTGTTTAAAGAAAGTAATGCATTGCAAGTACTGTATAACATCAATCCATCCATTTTCTTTGCTGCTTATTCTCACGAGGGTCGTGGGGAGTGGTGTAGCCTATCCCAGCTGTCAACGGAAAGGAGGTGGTGTACACCCTGAACTGGTTGCCAGGCAATCACAGGGGACATAGAGAGAAACAACCGCACTCACAATCACAGCTAGGGGCAATTTAGAGTGTCCAATTCTAAAAGGCTGCACAACATTCTTCCTTTCTCATCTTCCACCACATGGTTCTCTGCGCTACCTTTGTCTTCTTAATCTTCCGACCCAACACCAGAGTCATCCTACACACCACCATCCTATGCTGTCAAGCTACACTCTCCCCTAACACTACTTTACAGTCAGTAATCTCCTTCAGATTACATCGTCTGCACAAAATATAATCCACCTGCGTGCTTCTACCTCCGCTCTTGTAGGTCACTTTGTATGTTCCTCCCTCTTCTGGAAATAAGTGTTCACTACAGCCATCTCCATCCTTTTCGCAAAGTCCACCACCATCTGTCCCTCATAGTTCCTTTCCTGGATGCCATACTTACCCATCACTTCTTCATCGCCCCTGTTTTCTTCGCCAACTTTTCCGTTGAAATCTGCACCAATCACAACTCTCTCTCTGTCTGGGATGCTCAGGACAATTTCGTCAAGTTCCTTCCAGAATTTCTCTTTCAACTCAAGGTCCTTTACCAATATGGCCATTACAATCTGCACCAATCACAACTCTCTCGCTCTCTGGGATGCTCAGAACTACTTCTAGAATTTTTCTTTCAACTCTAGGTCACATCCTACCTGTGGGGCATAGCCGCTAACCACATTATACATAACACCCTCAATTTCAAATTTTAGTCTCATCACTCGATCTGATACTCTTTTCACCTCCATAACATTCTTCTCCTTTAAAATAACCCCTACTCCATTTCTCTTCCCATCTACTCTGTGGTAGAATAATTTAAACCCTGCTCCTAAACTTCTAGCTTTACTACCTTTCCACCTGCTCTCTTGGATGCACAGAATATCAACCTTTCTTCTAATCATCATGTCAACCAACTCCTGAGCTTTTCCTGTCATAGTCCCAACATTCAAAGTCCCTACACTCAGTTGTAGGCTCTGTGGATTCCTCCCTTTCTTCTGACGATGGATCCGGTTTCCTCCTCTTCTTTGTCTTCATCCCACAGTAGCTGAATTTCCACCAATGCCCTGCAGGTTAGCAGTGCCGGGCCGGCGTTGTTAACCCGGGCCATGACCGATCCGGTATGGGATTCTTTAGATGAACACTCATATTTGTTTGGCACAGTTTTTATGCCGGATGCCCTTCCTGACGCAAGCCTCTGCATTTATCCGGGCTTGGGACCGGCCTAGAGATTGCACTGGTTTGTGCCCCCCATAGGGCTGCATTAGTATTCTTCATCAACCAATTCCCTTGTAATAGCTTTTTTTGCGCGCTAGTGATAAAATACTGTATGTGTATTCATTTTCTGGTCCGTTTACAGTGTCCGGTATTAATCACATGGAAAAAGTTTCACATTTTAATGGAATCATGACTTTCAGAATTTTCTCCATATTTTGTTTAACGTCTTTCCAGTATTTTAAAATAATTGGACAGTCCCAGAAGAAATCAAAATGTGTCCCTTATTCTCTCCACAAGATCTCCAGCAGGAGGTACTTGCTCCCAGCATGATCCTCTGAGCTTGGAACTCTAAAAAAAAAAAAATCGACAATTTTTCAACCAAATTCTTCCAGGATAAAGCAGATGTACTTTTGCACTGCTTGGTGATTTATCTTTTCCCATGTTTCCACTTGCAGTTTAGCGTTAGTTTCCTTTTCCCATTTCATCAATCCATCCATTATCTACCGCTTTTCCGGTCGGTCGTGGGGAAAGTAGCTTTAGCAGGGATACCCAGCCTTCCCTTTCGCCAGCCACTTCTTCCAGCTCTTCCCGAGGGATCCCAAGGCGTTCCGAAGACAGCCTAGAGACATAGTCTTTCCAGTGTGTCCTGGGTCGTCCCTGGGGTCTCTTTCCGGTGAGACATGCAAGGAACACGTCACCAGGGAGGTCTCCAGGAGGCATCTGAATCAGATGCTCCAGCCACCTCATCTTGCTCCTCTCAATGCGGAGAAGTAGCGGCTCGACACTGACCCCTCCTGGATTGCTGAGCTTCTCACCCTATCTCTAAGGGAGAGCCTGGACACCCTGCGGAGGAAAATCATTTCGGCCGCTTATATCCGGGATCTTGTTCTTTCGGTCACGACCCACAGCTCATGCCCAGAGGTGAGGGTAGGAACGTAGATTGACTGGTAAATTGAGAGCTTCGCCTTTCGATTTAGCTCCCTCTTGACCACAACGGACCAAAACAAAGTGCGCATCACTGCAGAATCTGCGCCGATCCGTCTGTCGATCTCCCGCTCTATTCTTCCCTCAAGTGTGAAGAAGACCCCAAGATACTTGAACTCCTCTACTTGGGAAAAGATCTCATCCGCGATCTGGAGAGGGCATGCCACCCTTTTCCGACTGAGGACCATAGTCTCGGATTTGGAGGTGCTGATTCTCATGCCAGCCGCTCCACACTCAGCTGCGAATTGCTCCAGTGAGTGCTGGAGATCATGGCTTGATGAAGCCAACAGAACCACATCATCAGCAAAGAGCAGAGATACGATGCTGAGGCCTCCAAACTGGACACCCTCTACGCCTCCGCTGCGCCTAGAAATTCTGTCCATAAAAGTTATGAACAAAATTGGTGAGAAAAGGCAGACTTGGCAGAGTCCAACTCTCACCAGAAACGAGTTCGACTTATTGCCGGCAATGCGGACCAAACTCTGACAGCGGGGCCGAACAGCTTTTATCAGGGGATTTAGTACCCCATACTCCCGAAGAACCCCCCCACAGGACTCCCTGAGGGACACAGTCGAATCCCTTCTCCAAGTCCACAAAACACATGTAGACTGGTTGGGCGAACTCCCATGCATCCTTGAGGATCCTGCCGAGGGTGTACAGCTGGTCCACTGTTCCACGTACAGTACAAAAACCACATTGCTCCTCCTGAATCCAAGACGCGACTTCCCGATGGACCCTCCTCTCCAGTAACCCTGAGTAGACCTTACCAGGGAGGCTGAGTAGTGTGATCCCTCTATAGTTGGAACACACCCTCCGGTCACCCTTTTAGAAAAGGGGGACCACCACCCCAGTCTGCCAATCCAGAGGCACTGTTCCCGATGTCCACGCGATGTTGCAGAGGTGTGTCAACCAGGATGGCCCCACAACATCCAGAGCCTTTAGGAACTCCGGGCGAATCTTATCCACTCCCGGGGCCCTGCCACTAAGGAGCTTTTTAACCACCTCGGTGACCTCAACCCCAGAGATAGAAGAGCCCGTCTCAGAGCACCCAGAGTCAGCTTCCTCGCGGGTGGAATTGAGGAGGTCTTCAAAGTATTTTCCCCATCGACTCACAACATCCCAAGTTGAGGTCAGCAGCACCCCGTCACCACTATACACAGTGTTGACGGTCCAGTGCTTCCCCTTCCTGGGACGCCGGATGGTGGACCAGAATTGCCTCAAAGTGGTTCTCCATGGCCTCCTCCCATGCCCAGGTATTTGCTTCAGCGACCGCATTCCTCTTGGCAAGCCGATACCTATCAGCTGCCTTGGGAGTCCCACAGGCCAGAAATGCCCGATAGGAGTCCTTCTTCAGCTTGACAACATCCCTCACTGTTGGTGTCCACCAACGTGTTTGTGGGTTGCCGCCACGACAGGCACCGACCACCTTATGGCCACAGCTCTGGTCAACCACCTTAATAATGGAGGCGCGGAACATTGTCCACTCAGAATCAATGTCTCACCCGCCTCCTCTGGGACGTGACCAAAGTTCTTTCGGAGGTGGGAGTTGAAATTCCTTCTGACAGGGGAATCTGCCAGCCGTTCTCAGCAGACCCTCACAATACGTTTGGGCCTGCCACGTCGGAGTGGCATCTTCCCCCACCATCAGAGCTAACTCATCAACAGGTGGTGATCAGTTGACAGCTCTGCCCCACTCTTCACCCGAGTGTCCAGGACATGCGGTCGCAAGTCCAATGACACAACCACAAAGTATATCATCGAACTGTGACCTAAGGTGACCTGGTGCCAAGTGGACATGTGAACACCCTTACGCTTGAACATTGTGTTTGTTATGGACAATCCGTGATGAGCACAGAAGTCCATTAACAGAACACGACTCGAGTTCTGATCGAGGGGGGGCATTCTTCCCGATCATGCCCTTGAAGGTCTCACTGTCATTACCCATGTGGGCATTGAAGTCCCCCAGCCGAATGATGGAGTCACCAGAGGGGGCGCTCTCCAGCACTCACTCTAAGGACTCCAAAAAGGGTGGGTACTCTGCACTGCAGTTTGATGCATAAGCACAAACAACAGTCAGGCGGAGGGAGGCTACCCTCTCATCCACGGGGGTAAACCCCACCCTACAGGCAGGGGGCAATAAGTATTCCCACACCTGCTCGACGTCTTTCCCCGTGGGCAATTCCAGAGGGGAACAGAGTCCACCCCCTCTCAAGAGGAGTGGTGTCAGAGCCCAAGTGGTGCGTAGAGGTGAGTCTGACTATATCTAGTCGCAACTTCTCAACCTCACTCACCAACTCGGGCTCCTTCCCTGCCAAAGAGGTGACATTCCACGTCCCTAGAGCTAGTTTCTGTAGCCGGGGATCGGATGGCCAAGGTCCCCGGCTTTGGCCACCGCCCAGCTCACATTGCATCCGACCCCAATGGGCCCTCTCACAGGTAGTGAGCCCATGGGAAGGATGACCCATGTTATCCTTTCGGGCTGTGCCCGGCCGAGCCCCATGGGTGCAGGCCCGGCCACCAGGCACTCGCCTTCAAGCACCCACCCCGGTGACCCGCGTCCGGGCAAGGGAAACCAATATCCAATTTTTGTAGTTATCATAGGGGGTTTTGGAGTCGTACTTTGTCTGGTCCCTCACCTAGGACCTGTTTGCCATGGGTTATCCTACCGCGGGCATGAAGCCCCAGACAACTTAGCTCCCAAGATCATCGGGACACACAAACCCCTCCATCACGATAAGGTGACGGCTCGAGGAGGGTTTCTCATTTCTCTTTTATATATATATATATAAATATATATATATATATATATAGAGAGAGAGAGAATCATCACCTTCTAATTCCTGTAATATTCTGTAAATCTTAGATATGTTTCCACCACCTGGGTCCGACTTATAAGCAAGAAGGAATATCTTAACCATATGCAAATTAGTTTGTGATTTCTCATTTTTCATTATTTTCTCAAGGTAATGTCTCAGTTGCAAGAATCTATAAAAGTCTTGGTTAGTTAGTCTAAACTGATTCTTTAGCTCCTGGAATTGTCAAAGTGTGTGCCCCTTCATAAAGATCACTGTGATGAGCCCCTTTTCGGCCCAGTATTTGAATCTTATGTCAAACCCATTGGGTGGGAAATCCAAATCATTTTCGGTCCATTTTATAATCCAGAATGGTTCCTTATCTTTGTTTTCATTGATTATTCTATGGCAAATCTTGGTGGACACTTGTGAAAGATTGGCTTCTGGTCTCCGAACGGGTGACAACTAATCGAGGAGGCTCCGACCTGCAAGAATGTACAATAGATAAAAGCCCTATTGAATTTGGACCGAATGTTGTGTATACTCCATGTGGGATGCCTGTGGTGATGACTCCTGTGGACTAAAACCATCACCTGTGTTATCTTAGTACCCAAATTGCAGCCGTATTCGTTGGAGTTAAAATTGCACAGCCTAGCCTAGCCTATCCTAACCTAGCTCGATAACATCAAGTAACGTATATAATCAAATATTTGCTGAGGAGGTAATCATCAAACATTAGTACTTGCACGACCTACGTTTCATTTACAACGAGGACCGTGAGTACATAGTAAGAAGTTGGGCAAGTAGAAACGTCAACTTAAAACTGCTTATAGGCTCAGACCACCTTAGTTTAGCTGGATAACAACGAGACGTGTTTGTGATCAAACCGTACTGTTGAAGAAACATCGAACATGAGTAACTTCATAACTTGTATGACGAGGGCCGTGGGGACTTATCTCAGTTCATCTGAGTAACCCAAAGTGGTGCCGTATTGTTTGCGTTGAAGCTGCTTGGCTGAAGTTAGCTAAGCTTAGTGCGCTTACAACATTACCTACGTAGAGTATTCAAAGAGGACCAAGCATCGAACTTGGACTCAACGTTCAACTACTAGAGTGAGGGTCATTGTGGTTTGAATCCCTTCCATCCACATATCCTTTAAATTACCATATCCTTTATATTTTCACACAGGTAGTATTGTGATGTGTAGACCATATGACTATGTGATTGCTTTCATTTGACCTTAAAGTGGGACTGACATCCCTATAAACATTATAAAATAGATATTGTAATGAAAAATACGTATAAAAGTATTCACTTCAAAGTCTATAGGAAAAAAAGAGTGTTCAAGCAATGTCCAGCAATGCAATGAGCCGGCATTTTGGCTAACACGAAGGAACAATGAGCTACCTTCCCGGAGGTAAAACTAATGGAAACAAACAAATCCACTAGGGGGCGCCTCTGTCCTGTACGTCACTTCCTGCTACTTCTTGAAAACAAATCCCCGGAGAGGATTTTCATGGCGGGAGTTACAAAAAGCTGTATATTTGAAAATCATGTTTTGTGGTGAAAAAAAACAAGGGACCATATTGGCTGTGGCTACCTCCATCGTGCTGATCGTGTCGCCAAGCTAAGAAGCTTAATTGATACTCTTTTCAGAAGGCCTACATTACAGTTAAGATCCTTTTTTGTTAGTCACTTGAAAGATTCAAGAATTTTGTGAAATACTGCATTTGTTTATTCTTTTGTCTTTCTGTCATCATCATCGTCATCAAATTTTAAACAAATAATAAACATTTTGCTTTGGTTGTGGTGAACTAATATAGTTTAAAAAAATGGAATAAATGGAGTTTGCCTCGATATTAAAAAAATAATATTCCAACGCCTTTCGTTTTCCGTGTTAGCATACCCATATATATTTTTTTTAATATGGGCACTTACCTGTATACTAACCCGGAATACAAAAGGCGGTGGATTATGCATTTATACCAACGAGGAATGGTGTTTGGACATTACAGAGCTCAGCACACAGTGCAGCAATTTTCGTTAGCTACAACAACCTAACTATAAAAAATAAAACTGAACTAACCATTTACGAAGTCTCTTGAGCAGACAAGTGTCCGTCCGATCCCACTGCTCCTCCTTTGTGATTTCCGTCACATAGAGTAAAAGATCAAGGGCACAATACTGCACCTTTGTGACGGAGTCCTGAGTCCCATGATGTGCGCATGCCAGTTAGTCTAGTAGTCAGTCTGGCCTTGATGTGTTGCCGGTCACGTCTTCAATAAATGCAGTTAGAAACATGTCGTCCACCTTGCGTATGTATGAGGAAAAAGATCAGGGATAAAAACTGGCCTCTGTTCGGGCAGCACAACAGGTGACGTCACATGAAAACAACCCATTCCGCACACGTGCAGTTTAGCGGGAACATTGGCTGACGTCTTTTTTTTTTTTTTTTTTTTTGGGCACGCCGTCTCGCGATCGACCAGTCGATTCCAAGGCAGTCTTGGTCGATCGCGATCGACGCATTGAGTACCCCTGCTCTCGGGGTTGTGTTGGAGGACGCTTTTTTCCTCCACGTATTCATTTAATTTCAGATAATGAGAATGTTGGTTATCCAAATAAAGGCTGGAGATGATGAAAAGTTTCTTCAATGAATTTACTTACAGAATATTTCGGCACTTATGAGTTAAAGACAATGGCTGTAGAGAGCAAATCACAAGTGCGAAGATACAGATAAAGTACACATCCTTTATCTTGTCAGAAGGGCAGACTATGGGTGGTATCAAACCTGTGGCGTGAGATCGGGGCTTTCCACTTAGACAAAGGGTTTCTGTCTCAACCGGTTCTAGCTGGTAATGGATTATTACAAAGTGTCCAGTATGCAGTTCATCAAGGTTGGCCTGTGTCCAGAGATGTGCTCAAGGACAAATCTGGCTACACCTGAGTACAAGAGGAAATTATGTAGTCATGACTAAATATCGGCATAAGACATACTTCAGTTGCCACACTCCGTCATGGTCCATGGGATCTCCAATCTAACTTCATCTGTATATACAGCACCACTGCAAACAGGAAGGGACTCAGTGGTGATCCCTGATGCAGTCCCACCTCCACCTTAAACTCATCACACCTATAGCACACCTCATCACTGTTTTGCTGCCCTCATGCACTCTAAACTTGAAAAAGTACAATATTATGTGCACATGTGTTCTGTATTCTGTAAATATTATCTTGTGGCTAGTCTCATGAAGTGCACCTTAAAGTGGGCCTGTCATGAAACGGATGATTTTTGGTATATTATTAATGAAAAACCCACAGCCAATATGGTCCCATGTGTTTTTTCACCACAAAACAAGATTTTGACGTACATAGCTTTTTGTAACTCCCGCCATGAAAATCCTCTCGAGGGATTTGTTTTCGAGAAGAAGCAGGAAGTGAGTTACAAGACAGAGGCGCCCCCTCGTGGACTTGTTTATTTCCATTAGTTTTACCTCCGGGAAGGTAGCTCGTTGTTCCTTCGTGTTAGCCAAAATGCGGGCTCATTGTATTGCTGGACATTGCTTGAACACTCGGGAGAATGGATTTACCTTTCATAAGATTGCAAGAGACCCGGTTCGTTGTGAAAAATGGATTGCATGGGTGCAGAGGACGAGAGCTTCGTGGGTTCCAAATAACAGGTAGGTGTGTATACAGCTCCAAAAAAAAATAGTTTTGGGTGGACCACGTAATCTGTCTCTCTCATAACGTAACAAAAGATCTGAGTATGTAATGTGTCGATGTGCGCGTCGCCTAGCTAACAATGTCTCACTCAGCCTCGTCTCGAAAGTGCTCGTCCTGTACTGCAGCGACTTTGAACATACCCCTAAAAGAAACATAGCTCGGCCCCACCCCTTCCTTATATAGCACGGCGGCCGAAACTCAGCCACACTGCCTGAGGCGCCGCGTTCGGCGGTCACATCTTCCGCGAAGGCTGCGCATTGGGCTTTGCGACGGGTCCGGCTCTGAAGAACCCAGCCGAGAACGCGTTACTCATTTGGGTGCGCGCATAAAGCGCCCCGGCTCGACTGTGACTAAAGCAGCACCGCTCGGCTCTGTCATAAGCCACACCAGCCGGCTGCGATGAGCCGCAATGGCTCATCTCTGCCGCGGGAATGGATCTGACGGGATGCAGTTTGGCCGTGATCGTATATCATCTGAATATGGCTCGAAACAATCGTGTAATATTGCCCTGAGTGCTCGAAACAACAGTGTAATATTGCCCCGGTTACTTCACTCGGTTGTGTGGTGTTGTCCTTTTCAAAAAAAGCTTCGGTGTCAGAAGGGGCGTCGGAAAAATCCGAATATCTCTGTCGTTCCGCTTCCATAGTAGCAGGCACTGCGCGTTTTCAACGGCGGAAGTGACGATGACGTCAAGGACAGAGGACACGACTAATATGGCGACCACTTGGATGTCGAGGGACACTCAATTGCGCAACTTTGTGCATGGATGATGCGTTCTCCGCTCACTTATTTTTTTTCGTATAGACATTGAAGTGAATACTGTCACATGTATTTTTCATTACAATATCTATTTTAGAATGTTTATAGGGGTGTCACCCCAACTTTAAGAGTTACTTCAAACCAGTGATGTTATGAGATGTGCCCAGCCTTTGAGGAGTGTGTTAAGTAATGGAAAGGTCATAAAGCGCATATTTAATCATGCTTCATTAGGGAAGAAGGAAGAAGTGATGACATCAGATATCAGACTTGTCTGTACCACATGATCATTTTGGAAAGCGCTGCAAAGTTTGGGTCAAGGTTTGACAACAGTATAAACCCTTCATGCAGGCTTCATTCAAAATGTTTGTGTGTGTGTGCCTGTGTGTTTTATAAATGCAAGGTCAGCTCAGAGATTGGCTCAAGATAGTGTAGTTTGTATTGGCTTCTGAAGTTTAAAGACTATTTACAGCATAGTTTGAACATCGCTTGGACTGTAGATATAGTGAGTGCTTAGTTGACAGCACTCCTCGGAATCCTTCAAAACAGCCTCCCAGCACAATGGTCTTATAGACCAGTGGTTGCTTCTGATTCTCAACTTGGGATATGGTTGTCATGTGACTTTTAACCACAATAGGGGCTGTGCTTCTTAAATAACAGTAATTGACGATTTCCATTTACAAATATATCAAAAACTGCATTTTCCACCATTTCTTATTTTATTCAAAGAGAAGATCTTTATTGTGTTCCAAGAAAGCGATGTAGAAGAAAATCTTACTTGGAGAGCAAAGAGTACTGTACCCCAATGATATACAGTACCGTGAAAAGGTATTTGCCCCCCTCCTGATTTTTGATTTTGGAAATAACACAAAGGTTTCAAACCATTGAACCAATTTTAATATCACTCTGAGACAACCCAAGGAAATACAAAATGCGGCTTTCAAATGGCACTTCAATTTATTGAGGCACACAAAAAAAATTCTAACCTTACTGACCCTATGTGAAAAAAATAATTGCCCACCTATTGTGAATCACAAAGTTGTCAGGGGCATGGCCAAGCCACTGCCATGGGCGGTGCGTCCTGTGAGAAGCATGGCCAAACCACTGCCAAGGGCGGTTCCACCTCTGACAGCTGTCACGCAGCTGTTACATTTTGGGCACTAATTGACCAAGCACTTAAATGGTGAATGTGTCATCGGCATTTGGTAATTTGTTGCGTATGCTTTACTGCATCCTGAGTTACTCCGCTACCGTGCATACGTTCACAAGTTTAGTGTAGAGCAGGGGTTGGGAACCTTTTAGGCTAAGAGAGCCATAAATGGCAAATATTTTAAAATGTAATTCCAAAAGAGCCGTCCAATATTCTTTAAACTAAATTCAAGTGTATTCGTGCATTTTATGTAAGACCAACACTTTAGGAGTACAATAAGTCTCTAAATTCGTTTAAGTAACATTTTTCTGCTGCTAACCAATGATGGCCAAAAGATGGCCAAAAGTACTTATTACCATTAATGCGACTTTTTTGCTGATGGCTTAGTCGTCTATTTCATACTCATTTCATTAAACTTCATGCAGCCTTTGAGATTTCCATCCGTTATTCATGAACATAGGTTGGTCTTACTGTTTTTTTAAACGTGAGAAAGACTTCACATTCATAAGTATAACCAAACATTATCAATATAGCAATATCCACATGCTGCGAGTTTTCACAATCAGCTAGTCTGCAGGTTGAATTTTTTTCATTTGTCTCCACTTACGTGCGCTCGTCAACAATGCTTGCTGACAGAGACATGTCTTTATGTAAAAAAAAAAAAAAAAATTCCGGTGGTGGGCAGCGCGCAAGGACTCTGTCATTATGGCTATTGTCATATCAATACTGATATGATATGTGAACATTGATAGCCTGCGTAAGGACTGTAACATTTGTAATTATGAGTATACCCCTTTAAGAGTGGAGGAAAAGGTAAACTCAGAAGAAGAGTGTGTGGCTGTGCAGCAGGTTGTTGTTAGAGAGTTACGTGTGGTGCCAAAATAAAAAAAAAAAAAAAAAAAGACATCAGGCTGATGTCTTTTTTTTTTTTTTTGGTCATGCAGTCACGCGCTCAACCAGACCTTCCTCGCGATTGACTGATCGATTGATACAATGAGCACCCCTGCTGTATACAGTATGTCGTTATGAGGGCTCTGCGAGCCATACATAACCACCAAAAGAGCCAGGTGTGGCTTGTTAGCCATAGGTTCCAGACCCTTGGTGTAGAGCATACGTTTTTCACAGCGAGCCTGTGCCTCTTTAGTTAGACCATGTTTCTAAGTTTGCCTCATCGTCAACGGACCTTTTGCAGGTTTTTGGATCTTGCCTTTTGCCTAGCATGTTGTGCTTCCACCTGTTTTGTACTGCCTTTTTGTGTTCGACCTCCTTCTGGAATAAAACTACTCTTAATATCATCCCCTCATCTCAGAGTCCTGCATTTGGGTCCTCCTCCGAGCTGCTTGCTCAGGACAGAACAATCTGGCTAGAACAGGACCAGGGAAGACGCGGTGTCGCCGGCCGTGACGCTGGGCACGCCACCTGTCTGACTCCCAGCACTGCTAGCGCTCCCAGGCTGAGGACCAAGCATCTCCTATCCAGGTGGGCTCCGTCTTGTTGTCCTCGACTACCGTGTGATCTGCACCACTCTGGTGTCCTGATTATTCCCTGACTACGACCCGCTCACCACCACATATTTTGCTGGACTTGGATTTTTTGGATTACAAGGAAGACCTGAATTTTTACGACCGGCTGCTTAATTCTGACTCGGAGTCGACTTCTTTTTTTCTCCCGGTGTTCAGTCCCGGTCAGTTTATGTTGCTGCCCCACGCTTCCATCCCCCGAGTGCCTTCGCCCTGTCCGTCCAAGTCCTCTTCCTCCAATCCTATCTGGGGGACCCATTTGGCCATCTATCCGGGTGCTCCGTGAGCGGCCAGAGGAGCCGCCCAAGTCGGGTGTCACCTTGTGCCTCCCGCTGCTCTCTGACCAAGATGGAGTTGACATCCGTCCATGCCTCGAGCGAACCATAGCAGATTTCCGGTCACGCCTCGCCGGTGACCAAGCCACAGTGGACTATCACTTCCGCCCCAGTGACGACCAAACCACAGCCAACATCTGTCCTCGCCTCGCCGGCAACTGAATTACAGCTGGGTCGATGTCCATACACGCCTCGCTGGCGACCGAGCCAATGCAGATTATTGCTCGCGCCGCACTGACGACCAAACCACAGCGGAATCCTGTGTCGGCTCCAACGATAGCCAAGCCGCAGCCGGTGTCTATAAAGATTGGAAATCACTGCTCGAGTTGGGTCATGTGTTCCAATCAATCAGGTCAAACTAACCTTACAACAAAACAGAAATATTGGGTGCTAAATTACTGAAAAGAAATTACTTATTGTAATAAAATTACTGAAACCACAGTGATACTATAGAGGTAATTTGAGAGAACACGTGCATATTAACACACAACTGTTAGTCTCAATCCCACTGTATCTTGCCAGACTACATAACATGTTGCCTACTTGCAAAGCATATGCGAACATTATCTGAACCAAGCCTTGCCTGAAAGTTCTCTCTTGATCACCGGCGCGATCCACTCTTATTGATGTTGCCACGGTAATGAGTATATTCAGTTACCTTTTAGTTGATCAAATAAAGCCCAATGGCCATAAAAAATGGGATTTAGTGGTTTCAGAATACAAGTAGCATTGCAATACCAGTTTTTAATCAAGTAGTCTGACATCGTGCAAGTGTGAAAAAGAAAATGTGTTTTGTAGTCAAATCTATTTACGTGTCTCTGTTTGTCTTAGACGTGTTGTCTGTTATCAACCAACATTTTTTTTTTTAAATAACTTTTTTGGCCATCAGATATTTACGGTTCTATGTCAAAAGATACGTGAGAAGGCTAAAAATAAACTCTTTTTTTAAATATTCAAATATAGACGGCACGTGATTGTGAGCACGACTAGTTGGTTGCTTCTATGTGTCTGTGATTGTTTGGCGACCAGTTCAGGGTGTACCTCGCATCCTGCTCGAAAATAGTTTGGATAGGCTCCAGCACTCCTGTGATGGTTGTAAGGATAAGTGGCTCAGAAAATTAATGGATGGGTGGTCTCTTATATGCTGTCTTGAAATATTGTTTTGTGCACAATCTCTTCCTGCTGCTTTCCCTTCCAATGATTAATTGATGCAAAGTGTCTTTCCTTTAGGTCCTTGTATGAGTGAGGACTCATGGAAAATTTTTTTGCACTCTCTGCAAGTTTGGTTTCAATCACATTGCGTGTCTGTGTGCGTGTGTGTGTGTGTGTGTGTGTGTGTGTGTGTGTGTCAGAAAACCCAGAGCATGTGAAAATGTGTGGAACGGCCTTTCCTCCAGATGGATTCCCCTTGCATGCATTAGTTTTTCCAGTGGATTCTTCAATCACTAAGGTCCAGGCCTCCAAGCTGGACATTATATTGAAATCTGTGTAAGAAATGCTCAGAATGCCCGAAATAAATTTAATGTCAACATGGACATTATGATCATCATGATCTGTTTTACTGGGAACTCTATTTGATGCCCTGCTGAGATGTATATGCCATATGAATAGTTTAATGATGCTTTTAGCATGGATACTTTTCTGTTGTGAATATTTTTTCTTTAGTTTTATTCACAACAAAAGAAAATTATTTTATCAATTACATTACCCCAGAGCACAAACTATTTTAAAACATTTTTGTCAAACAGTTCTGCATAGTTATTGTAGATAAATTGATGGATAGATATCTGATCAACGATGCTGCACTAGCGACAGCCTGTTGCAATAACTCCTGTTTTTCTTTTCTCATCTTTTTTACTTTTTGTGTTTTTTAACCTTGATGTAATTCTTCTGCTTTCTGGACATACAGTGGGTATGGAACATATTCAGACACCATGTTACATTGCAGCTATTTGCTAAACTCATTTAAGTTCATTTCCCCCCATCATTATACACACATAACCCCATATTGACAGAAAAAAACTGTAGTTTACATGTTTGCAGATTTATTAAAAAAGAAAAACTGAAACATAATGCAGCCATCTGATCTTACTATGTAAGGGAGGTACTATAGCTCAATCTAAGAATAACAGGACAATACTTGGTCTTGACCTTCTCACGTGGCTTTCTTTTTTATTTCTTACTCTGGCAAAGGTGCAGCAATCACTTCCAGTTATGGTGTTCATTTCCAAAGGAACTAATAAGGACCTTCAAAATGAAAGTTCAAGCAATAACCGGAACAAAACATTACAGTATTCGAACCCTTTACTCAGTATTTAGTAGAAGCACACTTTTGAGGTAATACAGCCGTGAGTCTTTTTGGGAATGATGCTGATGATGTTCTTCACACCTGGAATTGGGAATCCTCTACCCTTCCTCCTTGCAGATCCTCTGCATTTCTTTCAGGGTGGATGGTGAACATTGGTGGACAGCCAATTTCAGGACTCCAGATATGCACAATTAGGTTTAAGTTGGAACTTTGGCAAGGGCATTCCAGTGTAACCTCGTCTGTCTGGTCTGAAAGGTGGGACTGCATCAGGGATCCCCTTCCTGTTTGCAGTAGTAATGGATGGGCTGATAGATGAGGTTAGACTGGAATCCCCTTGGACCATGATGTTCGCAGATGATATTGTGGTCTGCAGTCAAAGCAGGGAGCAGGCGGCAGAACAATTAGAAAGATGGAGGTACGCACTGGAAAGGAGAGGAATGAAGATTATCTGAAGCAAAACAGAATATATGTGCGTGAATGAGAGGGGCAGAGGAGGATGAGAGAAGCTCTAGGGAGAAGAGATAGCGAGAGTGGATGACTTCAAACACCTGGGGTCAACAATCCAGATCAATGGTGACTGTGGTAAGGAAGTGAAGAAACGCTTGCAAGTGGGATGAAACAGTTGGCAGAAGGTGTGACAGATGAGTATCTGCAAGGATGTCGAGCAAAGTTTATAAAACAGTGGTGAGGCCAGCCATGATGTACAGATTAGAGAAACAACAGGGAGCAGAACTGGAAGTAGCAGAAATGAAGATGCTGAGGTTTTCGCTTGGTGTGTACAGGATGGATAGGAAATGAGCCCAAAGTTGGATGTTTTGGAGACTAGGCTAGAGAGACCAGACTTCGATGGTTTGGACATGTTCAGAGGCGAGAGAGGGAGTTTATTGGTAGAAGGGTGCTGAGGATGGAGCTGCCAGGCAAAAGAGTGAGAGGAAGACCAAAGAAAAGGTTGATGGATGTCGAGAGAGAGGACATGAGGAAAGTGGGTGTTAGAGAGGAAGATGCATGAGATAGGCTTAGATGGAAAAAGATGACATGCTGTGGTGACCCCTAACGGGACAAGCCAAAAGAAGAAGAAGAAGAAGAATTCCTACCTGAAATGAAAGGATCGCTACACAGGCGTATGTATTTCGTCGGGCACCATCCATCACATTTAATTGCCGAAACCCATCACTTTTCTTGTCTTTTCAGATGATATTCCATAGTATGATCTAGTTGAAGAACTGTGTCGTCTATTGTGACAACCAACAGCACAACAGTTCTTGGGCAATTTTAAAAATCTGCTCCGGTTCAACGACTCCTGCATTGCCGAGCAGCTAGGTTTGACTGGCAAAATGTGACTCTATCAAACTATTGTTTCCAGTTATCTCTGCAAGACTAGTCACTGAGGAACAATGATTAATGACATCATTACAACATATGATCTGGATTTTTTGCTGTCAAGTGAAACGTAGTTAACAGACAGTAGCTAAAACAGCATTTTAAATGACTCAGCACCAGCAATTTTTCATTTTATAATCAAATGTCCAACACAGAAAAAAGGCGGTGGTATTACTATAATTTTTAAGTCATTATTTCAATCTGAAGAAATCATACTGGGTGATTTTAGCTGTTTTAAATATTTGTGTTTTTCAATTAAAAGTGTCCCAAAGGTTATTCTTTCAATATTTTATAGAACTCCAAGATGCATCCATCCGCTTTCTTTGCCGCTTATCCTCACAAGAGTTGCGGGAAGTGCTGGACCCTATCCCAGCTTTCAACAGGCAGGAGGCGGTGTACACCCTGAACTGGTTGCTACCCAATCGCAGGGCACATGAAGACAAACAGCTGTAGTCACAATCACACCAAGGGGCAATTTAGAGTGTCCATTTAATGTTGCACATTTTTGGGATGTGGGAGGAAACCGAAGTGCCCGGAGAAAGCCTACGTATGCCCAGGGAGAACATGCAAACTCCATACAGGGGGGGCTGGAATCGATCTCGGGCCCTCAGAACTGTGAGGCCAACGCTTTACCACCTCATCCACTGTGCCACCCCTCCAAGATACAATCGAAAATTTATTGATGATTTTTCAGAACTGCTGTCAGTTACAGTATTTGTACTGAGTATAACTATTTTGTCATGACAGGAGACTTTAACATTCATGTTGACAGAAACATGGAAAAAAACAAACTAACACCTTTCTGCCATACTAGACACATTTGACTTCTCTCAACATATTAAGAGTCCAACTCACATTCAAGGTCACATCTTAGATCTGGTCATCTCTAAGGATGTTGAAATTCCGTCAATTGAAGTTAAGGATATTGGTATTTTTTACTATTTTTGTGTATTTTTTGAACTAAAGATTCTTCCAAAAGTTCAGACAACCTATATCTCTTTTAAGAAAAGGTACATAAATGAGAGTACTGCCACAAAGTTTATGGAGACTGTGGTTGTGCCACAGACTGAATGCTGAGACAGTTGATGGACTTTTGGAAAATGTCAAATGCCATGAATGCTGTCGCTCCTTTTAAAACTAAGACCATCTTGAGGCGACCTGAAATACTGTGGAAGAGCACAGTGATGGTTAAGAGCTCTAAATCAAATTGTAGGAAAGCCAAACATAAGTGGAGAAAAACTAAGCTCCAAATTGACTGTGACCTCTACAGACGGTGTCTTTGTAATCTTAACCAAGAGTCAGTCAGGGCTAGACAGCAACACTTTTCTGAAATCATAAGTAAGGACTTCAACAATACTCACACTCGGTTTGCTGTGCTTGACAAGCTCAACCCTCCCAAATCAGGTCGCTCCAGAACAAGAAATAGCTGCAATGAACTTGCCCATAATTTTAGTGAAAAATACAATCCATCGATTCAAATGTCAGCACAATTCAGCAAAATGAGAAAATTATTCAAGATCTGAAGCCACCCAGGGAAAATTCTCTTACCTTGTCAGAATTTGATACAGTTGACCAAAAAACTGAAGCGAAAGCTGTTCAGCAAAAGAACATCAACGAGCTGTCTCGACTCAACACCATCTGACTTTTCAAAACTGTAGTTAAGTCAGTGGAAGCTGATTTGCAATGAATAATCAGTTGCTCACTTCAGTCTGGCAAGTTTTCTAAAGCTTTTAAAGTAGCTGCTGTTCAGCCTAATCTAAAAAACAGAGCACTGGACGCTTCCATGTTAGCAAGTTATAAACCCATCTCGAATCTCCCTTTCATAGCCAGGATTGTCGACAAAGTTAGTTGAAATCAACTCAGCAATTTCTTGAATTGAAATTGACTTTTAGAAAAAAATTCAAAAGGATTCCGAACTCATCATAGTACAGTCCTTACAATGTTCAGGTGAGAGAAAATGAGCTACTTTGTAACAATTGGAAATGGTCAATCTCAACAAATGGCTATGATCTATGGGATCCCTCAAGAGTCAGTTCTTGGATTACTCCTGTTCAGCCTGTATATGCTACCCTTGGGTAAAATTTTTCAAAACCTCAATTTTGACGATCATAGCTATGCAGATGACACAGTTATATATTGCAATATCTCCAGATGACTACAGTTCAATTGAAGTGTTGTGTCACTGTCTAAAGCAGATTAACTTCTTCAACTAAACTACAACAAAACTGAGACAATTGTTTCTGGCAATAAAGCAAAGATAATTCCATCCATCCATTTTCTTCACCGTTTATCCTCATGAGGGTCACTGGGAGTGCTGGAGCCTATCCCACCTGTCAATGGGGAGGAGGTGGGGTACACCCTGAACTGGTTGCCAGCCAATCGCAGGGCACAGCAAAGATAATTGTTCTTGATAAATACCTTACTATCTACTCACTACTTACTATCTTTAAAAACCAAAGACCAAGTGGGAAACCTTGGCATTCTCATAGATTCCGACCTGATGTTCAACAATCAAATAAATCACAAAAACTTCCTTTTACCATCTGAAGCACATCTCTAGAGCGGAGGTGTGTACAGTGCCTTGTGAAAGTATTCGGCCCCCTTGAACTTTTCAAACTTTTGCCACATTTCAGGCTTCAAACATAAAGATATAACATTTTCATTTTTTGTCAAAAACCAACAAGTGGGACACAATCATGAAGTGGAATGAAATTTATTGGATATTTTAAACTTTTTTTAACAAGTAAAAACCTGAAAAGTGGAGTGTGTAATATTATTTGACCCCCTTGCATTAATACTTCATAGCGCCACTTTTAGCTGCAATTACAGCTGCAAGTTGCTTGGGGTATATCTCTATCAGTTTTGCACATGGAGAGACAAATTCTTGCCCATTCTTCCTTGCAAAACAGCTCGGGCTCAGTGAGGTTGGATGGAGAGCATTTGTGAACAGCAGTCTTCAGCTCTGCCCACGGATTCTCGATTTGATTCAGGTCTGGACTTTGACTTGGCCATTCTAACACCTGGATACGTTTATTTGTGAACCATTCCATTGTAGATTTGGCTTTATGTCTTGGATCATTGTGCTGTTGGAAGATAAATCTCTGTCCCAGTCTCGGGTCTTTTGCAGAAACGACAGGTTTTCTTTCAGAATTGTCCTGCATTTGGCTCCATTCATCTTCCAATCAATTTTAACCATCTTCCCTGTCCCTACTGAAGAAAAGATGGCCCAAACCATAAGGCTGCCACCACCATGTTTAACAGTGGGGATGGTTTGTTCAGGATGATGAGCTGTGTTGCTTTTACGCCAACCATTGTTTTGCATTGTGGCCAAAAAGTTTGATTTGGTTTCATCTGAGCAGAGCACCTTCTTCCACATGTTTGGTGTGTCTCCCAGGTGGCTTGTGGCAAACTTTAAACATGACTTTTTAAGGATATCTTTGAAAAATGTTTTTCTTCTTGCCACTCTTGCATAAAGGCCAGATTTGTGCAGTGTACTGCTGATTGTTGTCCTATGGGCACACTCTCCCACATCAGCTGTAGATCTCTGCAGTTCATCGAGAGTGATCATGGGCTTCTTGGCTGCATATCTGATCAGTCTTCTCCTTGTTCGTGGTGAAAGTTTAGAGGGACGGCCGGGTCTTGGTAGATTTGCAGTGTTTTGATACTCCTTCTACTTCAATATGATTGCTCCTTGAGGTGTTTGAAGCTTGGGAAATCTTTTTATATCCAAATCCGGCTTTACACTACAGTATCTCGGACCTGCCTAGTGTGTTCCTTGGTCTTCATGATACTCTCTGCACTTTAAACAGAACCCTGAGACTATCACAGAGCAGGTGCATATATACAGGGACTATATTACACACAGGCGGATTCTATTTATCATCATCAGTCAACATTGGATCATTCATAGATCCTCACTGAACTTCTGCAGTGAATTTTCTACACTGAAAGTAAAGGGGGCGAATAATATTGCATGCCCCACTTTTCACTTTTTTATTTGTTAAAAAAGTATAAAATATCCACTAAATTTCGTTCCACTTCACGATTGTGTCCCACTTGTCAATTCTTGACAGATAATTAAAAATTGGATATCTTTATGTTTGAAACCTGAAATGTGGTGAAAGGTTGAAAAGTTCAAGGGGGCCAAATACTTTCACAAGGCACCGTATGTCAAGTTAACCAGGTAATGCTTTTATCGCAAGAAAACTTGACTACTGTCGTGGTCTTCTGATTTGACTACGCAAAAAGAGCATTAAACCCCTGCAGTTCACTCAGAGTGCCACAGCTCGGGTTCTGACCAGAACAAAGAGGTGAGCACATATAACTCAAATTCTAAAGTCTTACAGTGGCTTCCAGTCAGTTTTAGAATTGATTTTAAAATTATGCCGCTGGTCTATCAATCACTGAATGGTTTTAGGTCCTGAATACATGAAAGAATTGCTTACGCAATACAAACAGAGATCGACAGACTCATGTTCCAAACAAATCCAATAAGTTTCCAACAGAGGTGATATCAGCTCTTAACTGTGAATGTGAATATGAATTAAATCCAGGTTGAAAAATATTTTTTTTTTCTCATGCTCTTTTTCTCATGTATTTCCACTTTTAATCATATTTCTTGCACTGTACATTGTTTTTAATTTTACTCTTTTTTTCATTTTTTAATATATGTATTTTGTCATTTTTATTGTTCCCAAAGTTTTAAATGTTTTATTTCTTTGTATTTAAATCATCATGTATAGCACAGTGAGATGCTCTGTCAAACTAAATTTGTGTTGCTTTGGATTCAAAGGTCTCATCCTCTTACACATTTCTATGACTTGCCTGTGAACATTCTGTACAACTTCTCCAGTAGTGGTGTGGTTTTGAATGATGGCACCTCTTAATTTATCTGCCTTCTTCTTCTCCTGGTTTGTTATGAACCCCATGTACCTACATAACACAACTTCACAATGAAAAAGAAGGTAGACGCTTCAATGGGAACGCCATGTGCTGTCAAATTAATGAAAGTAGAGCTGCACATTCTAATGCTACGAACCATATAATGAACAGCATGAGGTATGTATTGAACATACAGTAATTTTAACCTGCATAGTGTGGTACAAGCACTATTCCAGCCATTCTTCCATTTACACTAAACCTTTTTAGTGTTGCGGGGAAGATGATATTTAGGCTGGCAGCCCCTGGTCTAGAACTTGTTAACTTGTTGGTCAAGGCAAGAAAGGAACACTAACTCTTAGAAGTGTCGATTGTTTGTAAGAACAACTTACTACATCCATGTATGAACAGTGTAATAATGATACTGTGAATAATGGACGCAGAAATCCTTTAGGAAGTGTGTGACGAGTGATGGGCTCATGAAGAAGTAAATACGTATTGGCTTAAGACTGGCTTAAACAGATTGTAGCTGTACTAAGATGCATGACGTGAAATAAACCTTTATTTTCAATGAATTACAGTGTTGCCTCATTATTCATGGGGGTTATATTCCTTACCCACTCCACCCCACCAGCAAATAATGAAAATATATGGAGAAGTTTTAAAATACCTATATTTTTATCTGACCATATTTTTGCAACCATAAGGCAAAGTCTCTGAGCAAACCAGCACGCAACTTATGTGCATAATACATTGCATATTCTTTAAATATGTGACAAATCCAATGAACTACAGTGGGACGTACTGGTAGTGCTACAGTACAATGTAGAGTTCATGGAGTTTTCCATACAACCTTACAAGTGAGCAAAGAATAATTGCAGTTTTAAATTTAAACGAAAACAAAGGCTACTTTACCCTACTTACTGCCAGTGTTTGCAACTAATTACTCAAGATGTTGTTCAGACTCACAGTGTCACATCGAAACTAAAATTATCACACCACAGCAAATGAAACATCATAACTAGCAAACAATAAAACAAAAAAACTAACTGAAGAAATAATTGAAACAAACGAACAAAATATGCACTTAAAAACTATTTACATGCTGAGAACACCGCAAAGCATGATGGGAGAATATAAATAGCGTTTAAAATGCATGTCTTGTTCTAATTATTTTTTCAGTCATTGTTTATTTGTTTTATTGTTTGCTACTTATGCAATTCTGTCTGCTGAGGGGTAATCATTTCAATATTGATGTGACACCGTGAGTGTGAACAACATCTTGAGTAATGACTTCACTACACTGACACTATAATTAATATCAGCGTTTTCTTCTCACAGATGTAAAATAGTTGCTCCTCATTGGCGAATGATCTCCATCATATGGCAACTTACATAAATGCTAAATCAAATGCTAGTATTCTGATGTCATCACTTCTTCCCTAATGAAGCATGATTCAATATGTGCTTTATGACCTTCCCATTACTTAACCTCTTCTTCTTTTCCTTTCGGCTTGTCCCGTTAGGGGTCGCCACAGCGTGTCATCTTTTGCCATCTTAGCCTATCTCCTGCATCTTCCTCTCTAACCCCAACTGCCCTCATGTCTTCCCTCACCACATCCATAAACCTTCTCTTTGGTCTTCCTCTCGCTCTTTTGCCTGGGAGCTCCATCCTCAGCATCCTTCTACCAATATACTCACTCTCTCGCCTCTGAACATGTCCAAACCATCGAAGTCTGCTCTCTCGAATCTTGTCTCCAAAACATCCAGCTTTGGCTGTCCCTCTAATGAGCTCATTTCTAATCCTATCCAACCTGGTCACTCCGAGCGAGAACCTCAACATCTTCATTTCTGCCACCTCCAGTTCAGATTCCTGTTGTTTCTTCAGTGCCACCGTCTCTAATCCGTACATCATGGCCGGCCTTACCACTGTTTTGTAAACTTTGCCCTTCATCCTAGCAGACACTCTTCTGTCACATAACACACCAGACACCTTTCGCCAGCTGTTCCAACCTGCTTGGACCCGTTTCTTCACTTCCTGACCACACTCTCCATTGCTCTGTATTGTTGACCCCAAGTATTTGAAGTCATCCACCCTCGCTATCTCTTCTCCCTGTAGCCTCACTCTTCCCCCTCTACTTTTCTCATTCACGCACATATATTCTGTTTTACTTCGGCTAATCTTCATTCCTCTCCTTTCCAGTGCATGTCTCCATCTTTCCAATTGTTCCTCTGCATGCTCCCTGCTTTCACTGCATATGACAATATCATCTGCGAACATCATGGTCCAAGGGGATTCCAGTCTAACCTCATCTGTCAGCCTATCCATTACCACTGCAAACAGGAAGGGGCTCAGAGCTGATCCCTGATGCAGTCCCACCTCCACCTTAAATTCCTCTGTCACACCTAAGGCACACCTCACCATTGTTCTGCTGCCATCATACATGTCCTGTACTATTTTAACATACTTCTCTGCCACACCAGACTTACGCATGCAGTACCACAGTTCCTCTCTTGGTACTCTGTCATAGGCTTTCTCTAGATCCACAAAGACACAATGTAGCTCCTTCTGACCTTCTCTGTACTTTTCCACGAGCATCCTCAAGGCAAATAATGCATCTGTGGTACTCTTTCTAGGCATGAAACCATACTGTTGCTCGCAGATACTTACTTCTGTCCTGAGTCTAGCCTCCACTACTCTTTCCCAGAACTTCATTGTGTGGCTCATCAACTTTATTCCTCTATAGTTCCCACAGCTCTGAACATCCCCTTAGTTCTTAAAAATGGGAACTAGAACACTTTTCCTCCATTCTTCAGGCATCTTTTCGCCCGCTAGTATTCTGTTGAATAAGTTGGTCAAAAACTCCACAGCCATCTCTCCAAATTGCTTCCATACCTCTACCGGTATGTCATCAGGACCAACTGCCTTCCCGTTTTTCATACTTTGTAATGCCTTTCTGACTTCCCCCTTAGTAATCATTTCCACTTCCTGGTCCTTCACTCTTGCCTCTTCAACTCTTCCTTCTCTCTCATTTTCTTCATTCATCAACTTCTCAAAGTATTCTTTCCATCTATTTAGCACACTACCGGCACCAGTCAACACATTTCCATCTCTATCCTTAATCACCCTAACCTTCTGCACATCCTTCCCATCTCTATCCCTCTGTCTGGCCAACCTGTAGAGATCCTTTTCTCCTTCTTTCGTGTCCAACCTGGTGTACATGTCTTCATATGCCTCTTGTTTAGCCTTTGCCACCTCTACCTTCCCCTACGTCGCATCTCGATGTACTCCTTTCGCCTCTCCTCAGTCCTCTCAGTATCCCACTTCTTCTTCGCTAATCTCTTTCCTTGTATGACTCCCTGTATTATGGGGTTCCACCACCAAGTCTCCTTCTCCCCTTTCCTACCAGATGACACACCAAGTACTCTCCTGCCTGTCTCTCTGATCACCTTGGCTGTCGTTGTCCAGTCTTCCGGGAGCTTCGGTTGTCCATCGAGAGCCTGTCTCACCTCTTTCCGGAAGGCCGCACAACATTCTTCCTTTCTCAGCTTCCACCACATGGTTCTCTGCTCTACCTTTGTCTTCTTAATCTTCCTACCCACCACCAGAATCATCCTACATACTACCATACTATGCTGTCGAGCTACACTCTCCCCTACCACTACTTTACAGTCAGTAACCTCCTTCAGATTACATCGTCTGCACAAAATATAATCTACCTGCGTGGTTCTACCGCCGCTCTTGTAGGTCACTATATGTTCCTCCCTCTTTTGGAAATAAGTGTTCACTACAGCCATCTCCATCCTTTTTGCAAAGTCCACCACCATCTGCCCTTCAAAGTTCCTTTCCTGGATGCCGTACTTACCCATCACTTCTTCATCGCCCCTGTTTCCTTTACCAATATGTCCATTACAATCTGCACCAATCACAACTCTCTCGCTGTCTGGGATGCTCAGAACTACTTCATCTAGATCCTTCCAGAATTTCTCTTTCAACTCTAGGTCACATCCTACCTGTGGTGCATAGCCGCTAACCACATTATACATAACACCCTCAATTTCAAATTTTAGTCTCATCACTCGATCTGATACTCTTTTCACCTCCAAGACATTCTTAGCCAGCTCTTCCTTTAAAATAACCCCTACTCCATTTCTCTTCCCATCTACTCCGTGGTAGAATAATTTAAACCCTGCTCCCAAACTTCTAGCCTTACTACCTTTCCACCTGCTCTCTTGGATGCACAGAATATCAACCTTTCTCCTAATCATCATGTCAACCAACTCCTGAGCTTTTCCTGTCATAGTCCCAACATTCAAAGTCCCTACACTCAGTTGTAGGCTCTGTGCATTCCTCTTTTTCTTCTGACGCTGGATCCGGTTTCCTCCTCTTCTTTGTCTTCGACCCACAGTAGCTGAATTTCCACCGACGCCCTGCAGGTTAGCAGTGCCGGGGGCGGGCGTTGTTAACCCGGGCCACGACCGATCCGGTATGGGATTCTTTAGATGAACGCTCATATTTGTTTGGCACGGTTTTTACGCCGGATGCCCTTCCTGACGCAAGCCTCTGCATTTATCCGGGCTTGGGACCGGCCTACAGATTGCACTGGTTTGTGCCCCCATAGGGCTGCATTTCAGACTGAAAAGAATCATCCCTGCATATTTCACAATCCTGAAGAAATTAAAACTTGTAGAAACACATGGAGCATACAAATATGAATGCTTTGTTATAATAATATGTAAAAAGTTTCCCTTTCCGTTATTAAATCCGTTAGAAAATTATTGTAAAAAAGTGGTTCTGGTATTCTAAAAAAAGACATTTTGACTTTACTGTTGTTTGTCAATCATCTGTGCAAGCACAGCATTCATTTTCCAAGGTCATCAACATTTAGTGTGTAGTTGTTTCATGATGTTATGTGTCCTTTCCAAAAAATAAAAAATGTTTGAAGAGAACATAAAAAATGACAAATTATGTAATAAAATGTTTTTTAATGATAAGTATATATAGTCCTGTACAGTGGATGACTTGTTACCACATCTGGCTCACAGTTCTTAGGACCTGGGTTAAAATCCGAGCTCACCTGTGTGGATTTTGCATGTTCTCCCTAGAAGAGATGGTGACCAGGTTATAAAGTGTCCGAAAGAATTTTACATGCTAGTCTGGCTTGTTCTGGCAGTGTGCAAGTCCTGAAGAGTGTGTAGGGGGTACCGATGATTCCTTTGACAGTCCCGAGTTTGTCACGGTCTTGACTTAACTTGATTTTATCTGTGTTGTGATCAGCTTGGTGGAGTAGGAAAGCCTGAAACCTTTTCGGCGCCATCAGGGATACATTCACAAGGCATGTCTACGTAAAGCACAGGACATCAGAACCTCAAAAGTCATTACTGATTTTTGTGAGAAGATTAAGAGAGTAGATTTGTGAGGCGAATTGAACTGAGTGGCATCCAGAATTCTTATTGTCATAGCTTAATTTGCACTTGGGTATGCTTCCCTATTTTGCATGGTCTTTGCTTCTTCCATGCTTCATCGACTACAACCGATCTGCCAGTTGGTAACTCAGGGAAAAAACTGTGGATTGAAGTTGGTGAAAGTCCTGATTAGACGTCTTAATATTTAGCAAGTCTTCCTTTGAATAAGTAAATCATGTTATCGCTCCAAAGATGAACAAAATCAACAAAACATATACAGTAATAGAGACTACGTTACCGAGGTAACCACTCAGATAAGTGCCATCATAGTTTGACAAAATAGCAAAGTGAGGAACTGAAACCGATGCATTAAAACACATTACCAGACGCATCACCAGAGGAATCTTTTTATATGTATATAAAAAAAAAGTAGAAATTTTGTGGGTCAGCACAGTGGAGCAGCTGTAGTGTTGGCCTCACAGTTCTGATGATTAAGGTTCAAATCCTGGCCCCCACTGTGTGGAGTCTGCATGTTCTCCCCGTGCCTGCATGGGTTTTTTCCGGGTACTCCGGTTTCCTTCCACATCCCAAAAATGTGCCTTAATTGTAGACTCTAAATTGCCCTTAGGTGTGATTGTGAGTGCAGGGTGTACCCTGCCTCCTGCCTGATGACAGGTGGGTTTGGCTCGAGCACTCCCACGACCCTCATGAGGATAAGCAGCTTGGAAAATGGATGGATGGACATAAATTTTGTAGCTGAATATAATGAGTCACAACAACAAATACTCACAAATTCAACATCAGCTCTGGTTTATTCTATTAGTGTGATTATTTGTCATCACAGTTCATTAATTATGGACTACCACATCATTAAACATAACATAACATATTTTACCTCACTGTATTAAAGCGTCACATCTGGGAACTCATTTGCAGGTCAAAATGAATTGTTTATTCCCTCCTGTTACTCAATATAGTTTCTCATGAATATTCATAGTGTGCAGACAAACCTAAGCTGTAAGCATGAGGTGGAACTGGGTCATGTTTGTAAAATGGAAAATTTTCCATTAAACCTTCTGTTGAACATTAAACTTGAATGGTATTAATGTAAGAATGGGCTTCAAGATTGTCTTTTCATCTGGGCAGTTCTTTGGTTTGTGGTTCAGGGATTCAATAAAATATTTGTCTCTCCCATTAATTTGAAAGAAAATCTACAGTTACTGTATAATCATTTTCCCACTACAATCCTATGTTGATATAGAGTTTTGCATGTGGATGTTGGTGACACTTATGTTTCAATGGAACATCAACACTTTTGTCTCCTCATGGCACCCAAGAGCTGGCCCTGGTCCATATCTATCATTGTTAAAAGCTGTATATAACAAACAAAAGTGTCAGCGGGGTGGTTGCCCTGTACGCGGCTGCCTCCGGCAGCAGCTCCTAAGATGCACCTCATATTATCTCTATGTATTTTTTACATGACCCTTGTGTGTTAGATTGCTAGTTTCCAGTTTGTGGTATAAGACTGTGGGAATCTGTGTGAGTATGCGAGCTTCTTGCTGTATGTTGTCACAGCCATCATTGGTGTGCCACCACAGGCAAATCTAGTTAAGTCTTGTTTTTACCCTGAGCATCATGCCACGGTCTCAGATACCTGCATTTGTGTCCTACACCATGTCCCACGAACGAGCGAACTAGCCAGGAACCCAGCAGGAAAAAAACGTAGCGTTCCCAGTCCTGCCCCCAGTCTGCCTCCAGGCCCATTCAGCTTGCCAACAGTGTCCGCTCTCTGAGTGGGCTCTATCTTTTTTTCCTCTGCTTCCTTGTCACCTGCGCCCCCTATGTATAATGATTGTCCTCCACGCCCGACCTGTTCACCGCCATATGTTTTGTTAGACCCTGATTTATCTGATTTTGAGGAGAACCTTGATTTATATGACTGCCTGCCCGATTCTGACTCCAATATAGAGTTCGGTTGTTCCCTCCCTATTTTTAACCCCAACCCCAAGTCAATTTGTGTCACCTCTCCACGTCTCATTGCCCCTGTCTCCTAAGCCCAAGTCCTCTTCCTCCGACTTTTTCTGGGGCACCCGTTTGGCCATTTATCTGAGATGGCGGTGGCAAGTGGAGACGTTCAAGTAGAGATCAGCTTCCCTCCACCCGTTCCATGGCAAGTAAAAGCCACCACTGACTATACTTGTTCCATAGCACCCATGTTTCCCAATTGACCTTCCCGAGTCCCTGTGCACTCTGCCCCTCTCGTGGCCACTCCTACCAAGGCTTGATGGCAGCAGGGTGAGGTGGCATCAGCAGACTCCAATCTGCCTCTTGCTCATGTCTTGGCAGAGCCTGACCCCGAGCCGCCTCTCGCTCATGTCCAGGCATACCCCGACCCTCAGCCACCTCTCGCTCATGCCTTGGCGATCCCTAAAACCCAGCTGCCTCTCATTCATGTCTCGGTGGTGCTTTACGCCGAGCCTCCTCTCCTTCATGTCTCAGCATTGCATAACCCAAAGCCTCCTCTTGTTCATGTCACAGCAGTGCCTGACCCCGAGCCGCTTCTCACACATGTCTCGATGCTGCCTGACCCACAGCCGCCTCTTGCTCCTGCGTCTGCATTGCCTGATCTGAAAACACCTGTTGCTCCTGCCTTGGCGGTGCCTGAACTAAAGCCACATCTCGTTCATGTCTCGGTGGTGCCTGACCCGCAGCCGCCTCTTGCTCCTGCTTCAGTGATGTCTGACCTGCAGCTGCCTCTTGCCAATGCCTCAGTGGTGCTTGAGCAGCAGCAGCTGCCGCCTCTCAACCATCCCTTGGCCTTTCTTGACCAGCAGCAACCAACACCCCTCAACCATGCCTCAGTGGTGCTTGATCAGCAGCAACTGCCACCTCTTGCCCATGCCTCCGCAGTGCATGACCAGCAGTTGCCACTTCTCGCACACGCCTTGGTGGTGTTCGACCAGCATTAGCTGCCACCTCACGCTCCTGCCTCGGTGGTGCTTCCTAACAGCTGTCACCTGTTCTTTTTAAGATCTTGATATGCCATTGGGACACTACTCACGCAACTCTGCCCAAGTGGCCCCATCGTGAACTGCTCAGCCGAGCTCCTTGCTTCGGGGAGCCTGGACGTCCAATGGACAGACTGGCGTGGTGGATTTAAATCTGGACTTTAACTTGGCCACTCCAAAACCTTAATTTTGTTTTTATGAGTTATTCAGAGGTGAATTTGCTAGTGTGTTTCGGATTGTTGTCCTGCTTCATGATCCAAGAGCACTTGAGTTTGAGGGCACAAAGTGATGGCCGGACGTTCTCCTTCTGGGTTTTTTTGTATACAGAAGAATTCACTGTTCCATCAATCACAGCAAGTTGTCCTGGTCGTGTGGCAGCAAAGCAGCCCAAGATCATCATACTACCATCACCATGCTTCACTGTTGGCGTAATGTACTTTTTATCAAACGCTGTACCATTTTTACTTCAGATGTTAAGGACCGCACACCTTCCAAAAAGTTCACTTTTTGACTCGTCAGTCAACAGAATATTTCTCTAAATGTCTTGGGGATAATCAAATGTCTTTTAGCAAATGTGGGACAACTCTTTGTAGTCTTCTGTGACAGCAGGTTTTTTTGCCCGGTAACTCGCCAATGGACAGCATTTTTTGCCAGTTGTATTTCTTCTGGTAGTGTTCTGAACACTGACCTTAATTTAGGCTAGCAGGTCTTCAGATGTTGTCCGAGGTTCTTTTGTGACCTCCTAAAGGAGTCGTTGTCTCATTATTGGAATAATTTTAGTTGGTTGTCAATTCCTGGGAAAGTGTGCCACTGTTTCCAGTTTTCTACATTTGTGGATAATGGCTTTGACAGTGGTTCACTGAAGCCCTAAAACCTTAGAAATGGCTTTGTAACCCTTTTTCCAGACTGATGGAGTTCAATCTTTTTTTTATTCTTCTTGAAAGTCTTCTTTGGCATGATGCATTGGTTCTTCAGGTCTTCTCTGACAGATTCTGTTTAAGTGATTTCTTGATTCAACAAGTATGGTGGTATCTGTTTTGGGCATGGCTTGTGAAATTGAACTTACCTTTCCCAAATTTGTGGTTAGTCACATTAACTTTGTGATTTAAACGGAGTTGGGTGATTACACAGAGTGTCAGAACGGTGTGTATTTCTTTTCCTTAATAAATGTAATTTTCATTTGAAAACTGCATTTTGTTTTTCCTTGAGTTGTCTCTTTGTGATTTTCCCATTAAAATTGGTTTGATTATTTGAATATTTGGTGTGAGATAGAGATGCAAAAAAAAAAAAAAGCTGAAATAAGGAAGGTGCCAAATACTTTTTTGCATTCAATGGCATCACCCGGCCCAGGATGGAATTTAAAAAAGGAAATGAAATTCTGATTGGGTTGCTTGTCAACTCTTCCCGCTTAATCAAATAAAAGTTGTTTTGTTTGATTAAATTAGATCTTAATTACTGTATTTCTGTGATAGGAGGAGGATCTTCATAAATAAAGCCACAGCGTTCTCTCATAAAACCAAACCAAAGCGTCATTTAGAGCAGCATGAATGACTTAGTGATTATTCCTGTCATTCTGTTTTTCAGCCACAGTCACCTTCACTCACTGCCATTTCAAAAAGAAGGAATAAAACACAATCAATGGACAATAAATTTGCATGTTCATGAGCTTCACTGTATTGATTTCAAATATCATAATCACTAAGGTAAGGTCGAAATGCAGAGCTCTCAATTTACCAGTCGATCTACATTCCTACCCTCACCTATGGTCACGAGCTGTGGGTCGTGACCGAAAGAACAGGGTACAGGCGGCCAGAATGAGTTTCCTCCGCAGGGTTTAAGGGTTCTCCCTTAGAAATAGGATGAGAGGAGCCAAATCAGGTGGCTCGGGCATCTTATCCGGATGCCTCCAGGATGCCTCTCGTGTCCCACTGGCAAGAGACTCCGGGGATGACCCAGGACATGCTGGAGAAAGGGAAGTCTGGGTATCCTTGCTATAGCTGCTGCCCTCACAACGTGACCCGGAGAAGTGGTAGAAGATGGGTGGATGGATGGATGAGTGACCACTAAGGACAAATCTATGGAAAAATTAAAAATTAGGTGACCTACAGTCGACATACAATTGTAATTCAGTGTCTCAGGAAATCAAATCATAACCACAGCAAGAATCTCAAACATACATACATACATACGTTTTCTTAGCTGCTCATTCTCACAAGGTTGACGGGAGTGCTGGACCTTATCCCATCTGTCAACGGGCAGGAGGTTACACCCTGAACTTGTTCCCAACAAATCACAGGGCACATATAAGCAAACAACAATTCACACTCACATTCACATATATGGGTAATTTAGGGTCTTCAATTAACCTAGCATGCATGTTTTTGGGATGTGGGAGGGAACTGGAGTCCCCATGCAGAGAAAGCCAACACAGGCATGGGGAGAACATACAAACTCCACACAGGTGGGTCTGGGATTTGAAACCCGGTGTGACGGTCTGAGCGCTCCTGCGTGCTGAAAAGTCTCTTTGTGATCAATGTGCATGCGCTACTCTGGGAATGTCTGGCAGAATCACTTGTCAGAAACTGTTTCAACTCCCACCTCCAAAATAACTTGTTCTGGGTATGCGGGGATATTGTGTTTCAACTCTAACCTCCGAAATAATTTGTAATAACATTGATTCACAGTGGACCATTTTGCTGAGGCAGCAGACTGGAGCTGTGGCAGTAAATTGGTCGGTGCCTGTCACGGGGGTAAGCCCCGAAGACCTTGGTGGACACCTACAGTAAGGGATGCTGTCAAGCTGAAAAAGGAGTCCTATCGGGCTAAGTAATTGCTCTCTTAACCTAATAAGGAGTTTTGCCATCCGAAGTAGCAATCACTGAAATCAAGCATTTGCAAGAAATGGTGATGACTCTTACACATCACTCTGGTGGAATTTTATCCCACTCTTTGCAGAACTGTTTCAACTCCACCATATTGGAGGGTTTTCTTGCATGCACGGCCCGTTTAAGGTTACACCACAGCTTCTCAATTGGATTTAAATCTGCCACCACCATGATTCACTGTTGAACAGCTTCACTGTTCGCATATTGTTCTTTTTTAAGGACCGTGTTTCAAATCCCAGCCGTGCCTGTGTGGAGTTTGCATGTTCTCCCTGTGCCTGCGTGGGTTTTGCCCAGGCACTAAGGTTACTTCCCACCTACTAAAACCATACATAAATTGGAGACACTAAAATGCCCAGAGGTGTGATTGTGAGTGTGACTGTTGTCTGTCTCCAACATTCCCGTGACCCTTGTGAGGATAAGCGGCTAAGAAGATGGATGGATGGATGGATGGATGGATGGTTGGATGGATGGATGGACCACACAAACAGTCAATAAAACATCCTGAGCTTTCATTTCAGAGAGAAACAAAGACAAACTATATGGCAATAATGTATTTTATGCTGAGTACCTCAATTTTCGGTTGTTACTACTCAGATATAATTCTGCAAAGTGGTATAACGTGAAAGTAAACTGTTAATTAATGTTATTGTTTCAGTTAGAATTCTTTGGGGTCATTGACTGTCCGCACAGCTGCTGCGAATACCAGGAGAAACAGAAAATTTCAGGAAATTATCACTCATCCATGTGTTACTGGCAATCTCATTTAATTATAAATATTTAAATATTTTTCAATCAGGCTTCTGTTAATTTTTAATCTTCAGCACATGTAGTACATTTTTCAGCTCTCTGATGAACTATTTCTATAGACAATTTTTACAAATCCCGTATAATTATATATTCTGAATTTTATGAATGTCTCCTAATGCGTTCGGTCTTGAAACCATGAATTGATACTTTGACTGATGATCGTACATTTCATACAGTTCATTTTTCTGAGTCATAAATCAAGTTCTTGTTTATTGGTACAGTCCCTGCAGGCCGCAGTGGGATGAATGAGAATGGAACATCAAACTAACAAGCATCCTCTTGGGAAACCTCTAAACACAACTTATGGTCTCACACCTACAGTGAAGAAAAGTATTTTAACACCCTGGGATATTCCAAGTTCTCCCACTTAGAAATCATAGAGGGGTCTGAAGTTTTCATAGGTGCATGTCCACTGTGAGAGAGAAAATCTAAAAAGAAAAATCCAGAAATTACAATGTATGATTTTTTTCATTTGTGTGATACAGTTGCAAATAAGTATTTGAACACCTGCCTATCAGCTGGAATTCTGACCCTCAGAGACCTCTTAGTCTTCCTTTAAAAGTCCACCTCTACTCCATGTATTATCCTGAATCAGATGCACCTGTGTGAGGTAATTAGCTGCAAAAAGACACCTGTTCACCCCATACAATCAATAAGACTCAAAATTGTAACATGTCCAATACCAAAGAGCTGTCCAAAGACACCAGAGACAAAATTGTACAACTCCCCATGGCTGGAAAGGGCTACAGAGAAATTGTCAAGCAGCTTGGTGAAAAAAGCAGTCATTTGAAAATGGAAGAAGCTAAACATGACAGTCAATCTCAATCGGAGTGGAGCCCCATGCAAAATATCACCTCGCGGGGTCTCAATGATCCTTAGAAAGGTGAGGAATCAGCCCAGGACGACACGACAGGACTTGGTCAATGCCCTGAAAAGAGCTGCGACCACCGTTTCCAAGGTTGGTAATACACTACGACGTCATGGTTTAAAATCATGCATGGCACACAAGGTTCCCCTGCTTAAACTAGCACATGTCAAGGCCCATCTTAAGTTTACCAATGACCATTAGGTCATGGATGGGTCTTTCAACATGACAATGACCCGAAGCACTCAGCCAGGAAAACCAATGAGTGGCTCCGTAAGAAGCATATCAAGGTTCTGGCGTGGCCTAGCCAGTCTCCAGACCTAAACCCAATAGAAAATCTTTGGAGGGAGCAAAAACACCATGTTTCTCAGCAACAGGCCAGAAACCTGTTTGATCTAGGGAAGATCTGTGTGGAGGAGTGGGCCAAAATCCCTCCTGCAGTGTGTGCAAACCTGGTGAACAACTACAGGAAACGTTTGAGGTCTGTAATTGCAAACAAAGGCTAGTATACCAAGTGTTAACATTGGTTTACTCAGGTGTTCAAATACTTATTTGCAGCTGTATCACACAAATAACTCGTTAAAAAATCATAAATTGTGATTTCTGGATTTTTCTGTTTAGATTACCTCTCTCACAGTGGACATGCACTACAATGAAAATTTCAGACCCCTGTATAATTTCTAAGTGGGAGAACTTGCAATATACCAGGGTGTTCAAATACTCATTTCCTTCACAGTACCTTTGTAATGAAGCAGTTCTGTTAGAGATACTGACTGATACTCTTTCCATCTCTGACCCAGCGAAATCTCTGAAGCCTGATGTCTATTCCCCGGAGCCCCACATCCAGTGAGGATGACATGGCCCAGAGTTTTTCTGATTACTCAGAAGACTGCGCTTCTGAAAGCTCCCATGAAGAAACCATTTATGAAACTATAAGGGCAACTGCTGAGTCATCACCACGCCCCATGGACGACATCCAAATAAACTCTCTGGTCATCCGTGTTATCATCCCCGACCTGCAGCAGACAGTAAGTGACTTTGATTGATGGTACAAAGGGGGAAGTGAGCCTTACAAGGTGCAAGGTACTTGAATTGTCACTTCTACAAAATACGCAGCAGATACAGAGGATTGAAATTATGCTACTCAAGGGGTATTACATAATAGAGTAAGCACTTCATTTTGTTCCTAATGGAAGTCATTATTAAACAGAAAATAAATATAACATTTTAACACTAGCATTTGCAGTCTTATTTTTGCAGTCTTCTGATTGAGAACAAATACTCCCCCACTATGTTCAGCAATGGTTGGAGAAACGGCTGCAGAGTAGATATTAAAAGCATTTACATGTTGTCGAGAGTAATAAAAAAATACATTGAAACTATTATATGATGTATCGTTTATGGTTGTTCAACTGAGCTATTTGGCCGGAGTTGGTAGTCCATACATCTATTTTCATCGGCTTTTATCGCCAATTTATGGTCATGGATGAGCTGGAACCTATGCTAGCCGACCTGGTCAGACTGTACGAGGAGTCCTATTTGTATCTGTCGTAATTATGGGGAACGAGGCGCAAGTGTGCGCCTCACAGGTGGGTTGCTCTGTGTCGGGGACCGGGAAAGCCAGGACAGGGACCGGAAGAACCATGACAGGCACATGGAGACAGATAACAGTCGCACTCACAATCACACCTAGGGGCAATTTAGTGTCTTCAATGAATGCATGTTTTTGGTATGTGGAAGGAAAGCGCAGTGCCCAGGAAAAACCCACGCGGACACAGGGAGAACAATCAATCTTGAATAAAAAGGATAATGAAAAGCCAAAAAAAATTATCTTTTGTTTTTTAATTAAAAAAAAAACAAGCAAACAGGTAAATCCATAGGTGCTGAACCAAGTATGTAAGGGTCCACTGTCCTGAGCTCATCCAAAATCCTCATGTTAGAGACATTCGTGAACTTCACTCTTTTGCAGACGACTCTCTGTCACGATCATGCCTGTATGAATTGAGTAGTACCAGAAAAGTAAAATGAAAAAGAGAATGACAAAAACTAATTCATTGCAGTCTAGCCCAGTCAATCACAGGGCAGTTGTGACTGGAGCAACCAGTGCGAATTGGCTCCACGGTAGGAGCCGTGAACCACTACAGAGACAATGAAAAAAATTGTACTTACTGGGTGACAATGGCTGCCAAATTCAGCATTGCCTTATTAAAATAATGTGGACTTCATAGCTGTCAGTATTAAATACATATGAAGATAACTGTACTGAAACATTGTCAGTGGTTGGGTTTGTGGGGAAGCCTGGGGAAGTAGGGAGGCAAGGCAAGAGCCCAAGAAAAAAAAGATATTTACATTTAAAAGTCAAATGGAAACACAAATCATAGAGCAACTTTTAAATTAACAAGGTCGTAATATCTGAAGTAAAAGTAACAAAGAAACACGGAAATCAAAATACTGGGTGACTCCGCCTTTTGCCCTTAAATAGCTGGATTTTCCATCTGAGCCACCGTGCTGCCTTAAATAATTCAGAAGCTCCAAAATTGTAATGCTGCTTTGGTTGAGATGTCAAAATAATTATTTTTAAGGCATTTTTTCTTTGTCTCCACCCGAAAAGCTCCCTCAGCTGCCTCAGGTTTTGCTTATGCTATGCTGGAACCACTTTTCACAGTGATTTACACCTCCATTCAGATGCAGTATATAATACACAAAATCAGCCATCTCAAAACCTTTCACGCTTGTCCTCCTTGCAAATTGTAAATCCTATATTAATCTATTAGCGCATACTCACACCAGAGTATAGAAAATAGACTGCATGGGAATTTTAGTCATTTTTCAGAATCAATCCTGAATCCAGAATCTGTCCTAATCTGTTTGTCTGAGGAGTCAAATTGGCACAATTTTCTGCATGTGCAAACCTTGAGTAAATCAGGACCAGAATGTTTTTTGGGGTTTTTTGGAGGGGCATGCAAAAACACATATGACAACTTAAACTATGCGATGACCAGCAGATTTCTTATTTTGCTGATTTGCTAAAATTTACAGAAGGTAATGTTTTCTGCTTGTCTTTGCAAACAGTTTTTGCTCATACCGTGGTACTGTACAGTACATGAAATATTCATTGTAATAGGGAATGCAGTGCAGTTCTGATGTGATGCCTTATTCATTGGGTAAATGCATGTTCCATTGTTTGTTGCCACTGTCGTGCTTTTTAATTTTACTGCCAAGTTCTAAATTGTTCTTTTCCTGGCAGTAACATTAAGGTTAGCTGGTAGGTGTCCTGTTGATATTGCCATTGTTTATTCATAGCTAATGCTGTCTTTTCAGTGTAATCATTTTGGAAAATCATTTTTGAAAACTCATTTTTTTTCCCAACATACAGTATCAGAGAAATATGTTTAATCCTTAGGAACTTTTAATGGTAGAGCTCAAGCAGCAACAACAACAAAAAAATCATTAGGGCTGAATTCAATAAATGTTCAGACATTGTTACACTGTTCCCTGTGTTAGAAACAGACAGTTATTGTAAAATGTCAACATGTATAAACTTGTGTGCTTATTTATGATTAAAGTCCACGGTATCAATTTGGTTTTAACTAACCTGATTTTCCATCAGGGAAGCTACCATCAGTTTTATAGTGCATGTATTCACTCCCTTCTGCAATCGAAGTCGTTTTTGATTAATAGTTAACAGTTGAGCGAGGTGTGGTTTCAGCGTCTTCAGCCGACATGGCCACAGCATTTGAGAATGGAGACAAAGACTTGATTCTTCTCCATTTTGAAGCCTCTACATCAGGGGTCTCAAACACAATTTACCTTGGGGCTGGATACAGCGTACACCAAGTTGGGCCGCACCCTTGGTGCACAAACACGCACAGCCAATTTCAATTACAAATTTAAAAGAAAATCTAATCTCAAAATCTGAAAAAAACTCAAGATACACAAGGACGCTGATTTCAACAAGTTGGGTGCAAAACTATGAATAAAACGCTTAATGGCAACGTTGGAGTAATTTTCACTCATAGAAAAGTGTTTCTCTACTTGCATCAAACCCGGTCGATGTCAGTCCCCCGAGAGCCATATACCCGCATGTGATTGGTTGGGTCATCAGTTCTGCACACACTGTAAAGGTCCCATTCATGTAAAGCTCGACAGTTGCACTAACATGAATCTTTCATATAAAGGTAGGGGCCACTAAAAATCATCTCACGGACTACAAACGTCCCGCGGGCCGCCAGTTTGGGACCCCGGCTCTAATATATTTAATTATCTTTTTTATCATTTACATTTTTCTCTGTTGTGTCTAATTTACAATGCATTTTTGTTTGATTTACAGGGTAGTTAATTGTCCATCCATTCATTTTCTTAGCTGCTTATCCTCACAATGCTCCCAGGAGTGCTGGCACCTATCCCACTTTTCAATGGGCAGGAGGCAGGGGATACCCTGAACTGGTTGCCAGCCAATCACAGGGCACATGGAAATAGACAACAGTCGCACTCACAATCACACGTAGGGGCAATTTAGAGCCTTCAATTAATGTTGCATGTTTTTGGGATGTGGTAGGAAAACAGACTGCTCGGAGAAAACTGATGGAGGCACAGGGAGAACATGCATACTCCACACAAGCGGGGCTGGGATTGAACCCTGGACCTCAGAATTGTGAGGCCAAGACTTTACAGCTGCGCCACCATTCCACTACAGTGAATTGTTTTGTTCAAAAATTGTTTCCCAAAAAAAACAACTTCTTACTTCAGAATTGAGCAAAGAATTTCAGGGAGTAGAGTTCCAAGATTGCTCATCCTCCTAGCTTTTATCATTGATTAGGGCTGCTATCACTCCCTGAGCAGCACACGAGGCTGTAAATGCTCATTTTCAGAATGCCAAACTGAAGCTCTCATAATCCTTTCATATTTGAAAAAGGCCGGAAATAATTGATTTTTTTCCCTTTTTTTTTTTTTATAGAAGCCAGGCCACTAAGACTAGGGAAACGAGAGGCAGGTGACTGTTGTTGATTTTGATTCACAATGAACAGAGTGGCAATGTTGGCATAGACAGTACCATTATTCAGAACAATAAAAAGCTCAACAATGTTGTATTACTTCAGCCATCTGTTTTCTATGCTGCTTATGCTGCTCAGGGTCACAGTGTGCAGGCTTCTATTCCAGCATGCTTCAGGCAAAAGGGAAACTACACCAAGGACTAGTCACTCGTCAATCACAGTTGAAACCACAAGTTATTTATGTACCGTTTTTTTTTTTTTAATCAGACATTACATATTGTACCTAGCGAGGCCTCCCTGCTGTACATGCAGGCTATGATGTTTTTTTCACACATCTCAAACCATGTGACAGTTTGAGCTGAAGCTGCTCCCAATCATGAGTTGAAAAAAAATAACCTAGTTCATTGGCACATATTACTAAACTACTATTCGGAGTAAAAAAAATATTTTTTTGTGCACACAAAATAAAGTAAATTTCCTTGCACATGAAGACGTTATTGCATACACATTGAGTAGTCGTAGCGCTGTACTGGACTAGAAGGTAACCAAATCAAATCCACTATTATGGACCTGCGACAAACAATAGGTGAAATTGGAAGGCATATGCGATGGCTTCAGCGTAAGTTTATTTTATATTCTTTACATTCTTATGTTCTCGTTAATATCCATGATCAATGTGTAGTTTACGAGCTTCAGCTTCACCTCCTTCAGAAAGAGGGTGCACTCGATATGCTTATCCTCGTGTCCAGTGTGGAGCCGCTGCTATTTCATGCAGACCCTGTAACTATTTTGTGAGCACAAAGCGGTAGTAATTTGTGCACACAAAATAGTAGTTTGTGCACACAAAATAGTAGTTCGTGCAAACAAAATACTTTTTCCCTGTCATGTCATATCTGGGGCTCTGTTGGTTTCAACTGTAAAAAAAACAAAAACATTCAGAACCAAATCATTTCTTAGTGAGAATTTGACTCATTATCCTGAAGTTGGGCGAATGAAAAACCACACAACATTGATTTCATGTTGTCAATGTAAAGGGGACAAAGTTTTTTTTCTTTTGGGCAGGGGGTGGCAAATTGAGTCCACTGAGAGAGAGAGGGGGAGAGAAAGAGAGAGAGAAAGAAAGAAAGACATTCTTTGGACACTATTGGACAGCAGTTAGAAAGAGATAAAACTTTGTCCTACCCCTGTTCTCTCTATAGTTTCGATTTATAATGTTGTGGTGGTCTACATAATTCACCCACGGGACCCTGAGTTAGGTTACGAGGTTCCGCACGAACATTATTGTTGGTTACACTTCCGTTGTTAGTGTGTTTGAGAGTTCCCGCCCTAATGGGTTCACTCTGTCGATGTCTGCAATAAAACGAGGTTTGCTCCTGTGTTCAACACTCTGCCTCCGACTCCTTTTCTTCGGCGCTACAATGTCATATTTATGCCCTCTCTCCCACTCACATCCTGCTGGTCCAATCAGTTTTAGTATGAGTAATATACTGCAGATTATAACCCAATTCGTCACTTTAAACTCCTCCCTTTGCACAATTGTCATTGCACTGATCTATAACGGGAACCGCGAATGGGTAAGCGCACTTTGTTTAAGCCTAACATAATGTGGAGTGTTGGCGTATGTCACGGACGAGACTCGGGGGTGGACCCAAATGCACGACTCAGGTGAGAGGTAAGCAGTGCGGAATAAGCCTTTATTCGTTCCAATGTCGGTTACCAGGGAGTCAGTCCAAACAAGCAGCAAGATCAGTAACGGCAGGCTTACGGGGTAGGTCGGGAGACAGGCGTTGGTCGGTACACGGGAGGTAGACGTCAGGAGTACGGTAGTGCGGGAACGAGGCATGAGAGGCACGATCTAGCAGAGTCTCTGTCGTCCCCCGGGTCCTATATGTACTGGGTCTAATCGGAGGTCATGAGGCGCAGGTGTGACCCTTCCGATTAGACGGCCACGCCCAGCCCTGGCTGGAATCCAGGATCATGACAGCGTACTCTTAATTGCTCTAAATGAAGAAGACTGCATCTTGCACATCTGTGACTCGTTCCTATTAACTGAATGTGTATTGTTCTTTGTTCTTGTCAGCTTGTTTGTTTTATGTTCTGAATGTCGTACCAAACGGCACGGTGGCGCAACTGGAAAGCGTTGGCCTCACAGTCCTGTTGTCATTCTCCCCCTGCCTGCGTGAGTTCTCTCCAGGCACTCCGGTTTCCTCCCACATCCCAAAAAACATGCAAAATTAAATGGACACTCTAAATTGCCCCGAGGTGTGATTGTGAGTGCGTCTGTTTGTCTTGACGTGCCCTGTGATTGGCTGGCAACCAGTTCAGGGTGTATCCTGCCTGTTGAGAGCTGTGATAGGGTCCAGCACTCCTGCGACCCTCGTGAGTATGTGGCTAAGAAAATGGACAGAAGTAAGTATCTGCGACAGTATGGTTTAATGCGTAGAAAGAGTACCACAGATGCATTATTTGCCTTGAGCATGCTAGTGGAAAACTACAGAGAAGGTCAGAAGAAGCTACGTTGTGTCTTTGTGGATCTCGAGAAAGCCTATGACAGAATACCAAGAGAGGAAGTGTGGTACGACATGTGTAAATCTAATCTGGAGGAGAAATATGTTAGAATAGTACAGGACATTTATGAGGTGTTTGAGGATGCTTTTTTCCTCTGCGTGTTCGTTTAATTTCGGGTAGTGAGAATGTTGGTTATCCAAATAAAGGCTGGAGATGATGAACAGTTTCTTTGAAGAATTTACTTAAAGAATATAGATGAATATTCCCTGCTTATGAGTTACAGACAATGGCTTGTAGAGAGCACATCACAAGTGCGAAGATACAGAGAAGTACACATCCTTTATCTTGTCAGAAGGGCGGACTATGGGTGGTATCAAACCTGTGGCGTGAGATCGGGGCTTTCCACTTAGACAAAGGGTTTCTGTCTCAACCGGTTCTAGCTGGCAATGGATTATTACAAAGTGTCCAGTATGCAGTTCATCAAGGTTAGCCTACGTGCACAGATGCGCTCAAGGACACATCTGGCTCGATCTTAGGACATGAGGAAATTATGTAGTCATGACTAAATATGGGCATAAGACATACTCCAGAGGGCAGCAGAACGGTGGTGAGGTGTGCCGTAGATGTGACAGAAGAATTCAAGGTGGAGGTGGGCTCAGCTCTTCCTGTTTGCTGTGGTAATGGATATGGTGACAGATGAGGTTAGACTGGAATCCCCTTGGACCATCATGTTCGCATATGATATTGTGATATGCAGTGAAAGCAGGGAGAGGGTGGAGGAACAATTAGAAAGATTGGAGGCATGCACTGGAAAGGAGAGGAATGAAGGTTAGCCAAAGTAAAACAAAATATGTGTGCGTGAATGAGAGGGGTGGAGGGGGAAGAGTGAAGCTCCAGGGAGAAGAGGTAGTGAAGATGAAAAACTTCAAATTCTTGGGCTCAACAATCCATAGCGATGGTGAGTGTGGTCAGGAAGTGAGGGAAACGGGTCCATGCAGGTTGGAACCGCTAGCAGAAGGTGTCTGGTGTGCTATGTGACAGAAGAGTCTCTGCTAGGATGAAGGGCAAAGTTAATAAAATATCTGTGAAGCAGGCCATGATGTATGGATTTGATGGATGTTGTGAGGGAAGACATGAAGGCGGTTGGTGTTATAGATGAAGCTGCAGGAGATAGGCTTCGATGGAAAAAGATGACACGCTGTGGCGAACCCTAACGGGACAAGCCGAAAGGAAAAGAAGACGATTGTTCATTATCTGTACTGTTTTAAAGTTGGACAAATTTGAGTGCATTTGAATTAATAAATCGTGTCTCAATTATTGCTATGTAGTTTGAGAGATTCATAATTCTTTAACTCTTTTTTTAAATTTAAAAATAGGATAAGTGTTATTTTTGTCGGTGCTATCACATTTCTCCGAATGTAAGTCAAGTATGGCAATAACAGTGCACAAAAAAAAGTTTTTGTTTGAGACATTCTTGGTTTTATAGAGAATTGTTAGGTTGTTTGGACATTTTGCTTTTCACATTATATATATTTGGCTACCAAGATAGTTTCACATCAATTATCACTCCAACAATGATACCACCATTGTACTCCAACAAAATTTATCTTCAACACACAGACAGAATTATGCACGTTAGCCTCATAGCTGTGAGGACTGCAGTTAAAATCCAGGTTTGCCTTTGTAGAGTTAACATGTTCTCCTGGTGTCTGCGTTGGTTTCCTCTCACATCCAAAAAACACGCATGGTTATCTTAATTGAAGATTCTAAATTATTCATCGGTGTGAATGTTTTTTTGTTTTTGTTTGTTTGTCAATATGTGCCCGGCGATTTATCAGTTCAAGGTGTACCCCATTGCTCACCTAGAGTCATCTGGGATCGGGTCCAGCACGCTTGCCACCCTAGTGAGGCTAAGTGGTATGGAAAATGGATGAATGCAATATAACACAATTTTGACCGGGTTATTTATTTGTCCAGTCTCATAAATGATTGTTTCTTTCAGTGATCACTACTTCATGACAAAACACTTTGTAACGTCATTTAGGCTTTTTGAACTGCAGTCAAAAGCTGTTTCAGGTTTTTTAACCATGGATTAAAGAAGTCAGGTCATCAGAAAAATATTCAGTCTAACCTTTTTATTGCCAACGAAAGATTTTATGTTCCACTGTAAAGTTGTGGACTGGACTGTAATGTTCAATCTGTTCAGATTTTATAGACTCAAGTTTGTGTTGATTTTCTTAAATACCCCATTGATTTTTCCTTCCTATTTTGCTCACCCCACTCTCTTCCCAAAAACAGAAATGTATGGGGTTCAACCCTAACGCAACAGTCTGGGTTGCCAAGCAGCGAATCCTGTGTACACTTAATCACAGCCTGAAGGACGTGCTCAACTATGGGCTTTTCCAGCCTGCCAACAGTCGGAGAGATGGCAAGTTCCTGGACGAAGAACATATCCTCCGAGAGTACCCTCAACCAATCAGCAGAGGTGTTCCATATTTGGAGGTACACAATAATTTAGATATTTTTTGTTACAGATTCAGTATATTCAGGGGGAGCAGTGTGTTTTTCATCCTGAACTTGGAAGTGTGAACCACATTTATACTTTAATTTATGGTTTGCTCGTCAGGTCTACAGTACATGTGTTTTGTGGATTTGAAGAAGGCGTTCGACTGTTTCATCAAGGAGTCATGTGGAGGGTGCTTACGGGGTATGGGGTACCAACCCCCCTGATATAGGCTGTCTAGTACCTGTATGACGAATGTCAGAGTTTGGTCCACATTGCTGGCAGTAAGGTGTATTTGTTTCCAGTGAGGGTTAGACTCAGTCAAGTCTTCCCTTTTTCATTGATTCTGTTCATAATTTTTATGGACAGAATTTCTTGGCACGGCCAAGGCATAGAGGGAGTCTGGTTTTGGTATTGTGTCTCTACTTTTTACAGATAATGTGGTTTGGGTGACTTCATTGAACTATGAGCTCCAACTCTCACTGGAGGTGTTTTCATTTGAGCGTGAATTGGTTGGGATCAAAATCCGCACCTCCAAATCTGAGACCATGGTCCTCAATCTAAAAAGGGTGGCGTATCTTCATAATTGTCCCAGGTAAAGGTGTTCAAGTATCTTGGGGTCTTGTTCACGAGTGAGGGAAGAATGGAGCAGGAGATTGACTGGTGAATTGGTGCAGGGTCTTAAATGATGTGTAATTTGTATTGGTCCATTGTGGTGAAGAATGAGCTAAGCCAGAAGGCAAAGCTCTCAATTTAACGCTAGATCTACATTTCTACCCTCACATATGGTCAAAAGGTGTGGGTCGTGACTGAAAGAACAAGATCCTGGATACAAGCGGGCCAAATAAGTTTCCTCTGGAGGGTGTCCGGGCTCTCTAGAAATAGGATGAATACAGTGGTTATCTGCAAGTGGCTTAATGTCGAGCCGCTCGTACTCCACATTGAGAAGAGCCAGATGAGGTGGCTGGGTCATTTGATTAGGATGTCTCCTAGACCATTCCCTGGTAATGCGTTCTGAGCATATCCAACAAGAAGGAGACCCCAGGGACAACTCAGAACACGCTGCAGCCACTATGTCTCCTAGCTGGCCTGGGAGTACCGAGGGATCCACCCAGATGAGCTGCATGAAATAGCTATGGAGATGAAAGTGTAGGCTTCCCTCCTAAAGCTAATGATCCCACGACCAGACCTCCAATAAGTGGAAGAAAATTGATGGATTGATGGATTATAACGTCACTGAAATTATTAAAGAGAAAATATTCAATACATAAATTGTTCATCCTGGATATTCATCTTTTGACCCTTGCATCAGTCAGACATGGCATCCATGCTTAGTTAACATATCAGGATTTACGTAGTTATTTTGTTTTAGCCGCTCTATTTTCATAGACTTTCAGTATGCTTCTCGCATGGTGCATTCTGACATTTTAAACACCTGCTTGGATTCTGGTGAAAGGATTCAACATTTTAATTGTTGTAATTCTATTTTCCACATCTCATTTGACCTACTATTTTTCTGGGAACGCTTGTTTTTTTATGTTTCAGCTCCTGTCTTTGTCATTACAGTTTCGCTACAAGAGCCGAGTCTACAGGCAGCCCAGTTTGGATGAGAAACAAATTGCCAAACTTCATACGAAGGTAAGAATTTCTCTATAATGGGTGTACAAAAACAAAATACAGGTACATTACATAATTAAGATTACATAGTGAAAATTTAGGCTTGAGGTTAAAGCAGTTGCTTTCAGCTTGATACTGCAAAGGGAGAACACATTCACTATTTACTTTGGGACACACAAAATAATTGTATATATTTCTTTCGGCTTGTCCCACACCCCACATCCCAGATGAACGCTCAAGTTCTTTTGGCACAGTTTATTATTATTATTATTATTATTTTTTACGCCGGATGCCCTTCCTGACACAACCCCTCTGGATTTATCTGGGGAGAGAGCTAGAGCCTATCCCAGCTAACTTCGGGCGAAGGCAGACTACACCTTGTACTGGTCGCCAGCCAGTTGCAAGGCAGATATCAACACCATCAGGCCCACTATTAGAGCAATCATTAGAACATGGAAGAAGCTAAACTTGGAGCCCCATGCAAGATATCACCTCGTGGGGTCTCAATGATCCTTAGAATCAGCCCAGGACTACACGACGGGACTTGGTCAATGACCTGAAAAGAGCTGGGACCAGCATTTCTGTTGGTGATACAAGACATGGTTTGAAATCATGCATGACATGGAAGGTTCCCCTGCTTAAACCAGAACATGTTAAGGCCTGTCTTAAATTTGCCAATGATAATTTGGATGATACAGAGGAGTCATTGGAGAAAGTTTTGGGGTCAGATGAGACCAAAATGGAATTTTTTGGTCATAATTCCACTAACCGTGTTTGGAGGAAGACGAATGATTTCCATCACAAGAACACCATCCCTACTGTGAAGCATGGGGGTGGTAGCATCATGCTTTGGGGTGTTTTTCTGCACATGGGACAGGACGACTGCAGTGTATTAAGGAGAGGATGACAGCGGCCATGAATTGTAGCATTTTGGGAAACAACCTCTTTCCCTCAGTCAGAGCATTGAAGATGGGTCAAATCTGGGTCTTTCAACATGACAATGACCCGAAGCACACAGCCAGGAAAACCAAGGAGTGGCTCCGTAAGAAGCATTTCAAGGCCTGGCCTAGCCAGTCTCCAGACCTAAACCCAATCGAAAATCTTTGGAGCGAGCTGAAACTCTGTGTTTCTCAGCGACACCCCAGAAATCTGTCTGATCTAGAAATGATCTGTGTGGAGGAGTGGGGCAAATTCCCTCCTGCAGTGTGTGTAAACCTGGTGAACAACTACAGGAAAGATTTGACCGCCGTTATTGGAACCAAAAGCTACTGTACCAAATATTAACATTGGTTTTCTCAGCTGTTCAAATACTTATTTGCAGCGGTATCACACAAATAAATTGTAAATAAAAAAATCATACATTGTGATTTCTGAATTTTTCTTTTTAGATTATCTCTCTCACAATGGACATGCACAATTTTGTCTCTGGTGTCTTTGGACAGCTCTTTGGTCGTGGCCATGTTACACGTTTGAGTCATACTGACTGTATGGGGTGGACAGGTGTCTTTATGCAGCTAACGACCTCACACGGGTGCATCTGATTCGGGATAATACATGGAGTGGAGGTGGCCTTTTAAAGGTGGAGTAACAGGTCTTTCAGGGTCAGAATTCTAGCTGATGGACAGGTGTTCAAGTACTTATTTGCAGCTGTATCACACAAATAAATCGTTTAAAAAATCATACATTGTGATTTCTGGATTTTTCTTTTTAGATTATCTCTCTCACAATGGACATGCACCTACGGTGAAAATTTCAGACCCCTCCAAGATTTCTAAGTGGGAGAACTTGCAATATAGCAGGGTGTTCAAATACGTATTTTCTTCACTGTACACATGAAGAATTTCACTCCCACAAGTGACCAATTTTTGCAACTTCTGTTGGTCAGAAAGGACTGAGTGTGGGTCCTATTCTGTTTTGTTTGTACATAATGTCAATGATGCAAAGTGGTTTATGAATGAGCAAGAAAATGCTCATCAAGCCTTAGTGAACTTAAATTGACGAATGGTCGTTGCAACAGACAGTGAGCTCCAACAAAAAAAATGCAATTTTTTCCACAATTGATGCAAAAGAAATGGAGGTGGTAAATTGTTTAAATACCTCAGTATCACTGGAGGTCCCCAACTAAAGTATAATGCACATATCAAGTGTTGTGAAAATCAGTTTGAAATATTTTTTACTTATCATATGTTAAACCCACAACTGGGGACAGGCCACTGATTCAGCATCAAGGCCAATTTTTCACTGTACAAACAAGAAGTAAATAGGAAATCAGGAAACCACAAAAATGGCATCACTGTAAAAGTGTGTAAAAATGCAACATATTTAATGAAATTAAAAATGTTTTGAAACTTAAATTTAAATGCTTAAATGGGCTGTGTCTCAATGAATTCAAAAGAATTACAACAGTAGGAGAATAATGAGTGATGTGGCTCAGCAGACGTGCAAAATTAAAAAGGACAGAGCAACAGTTGGACGAGCATACCGCTCAGTGAAAGGTGTGCAGTTATGCAATTCTACCACCAATAAAATCTCCAACACAATAGGAACTCCTTAATCCAATAGTGAAACTTGTGCTAAAGCAGCTGCAGAGACGTAGACATTGAGCCTCATTTTCTAATCAACATTTTTAAATTTATCTCATCTTCCAATTCAATAATAGCTTTTATCTGGTGCTGCAGGCTGTTTTTTTCATTTATGTATTTTTCATTTAATTTTTAGAAGTATTGCTTTACTGTGTGTAAATTCTGCTCAAGGACAAAAACTCCAAATTAGCTGAAGCTTGACGTCTTATATACATCTCATTTAGCCAATCTGTGGCAATATGTTGGTTGTAGAGTGTCTGTTTAATCAATGATTTCTCTCATTCCAAAAAAAGAGCTACCGAAACCACAATACCCACTTTTGAAGGTTGTAGTTTCAACTAGTTCTACATCTGTTGCCAACAGAATGGCCAACTGGTAACACACAATTTAGTGCACGCTATTTGTGATTTTAGTAATTCAGGCCCTGCAAGTTGGAAACTGCAACAGATCATTCTCAAACCAAGTGACATCTTTTTATCGTTTCAAATCTGAGAATTCAGACAAATTCAAGTCAAATCAGTCTGCTGGGAAAGAAGTTGAAAAAACACATTTTAAGCACTTTTAAAATATAATAGAAGGGTGTAAGCTTACAAGGAATTTCCTTTCATCCATCCATCCTTTTTCTGGACTGCTTATTCTCACTTGCGGTTGCAAACGTGCAAGAGCCTAATCCAGCTATCTTCGGACGAGAGGCAGCGGACACCATAAATTGGTTGTTTTTCAATTTATTCAGCGACTCAAATATAATGTTGATGGTAAAGGGGAAGTGTGTCTGTTGAACGCCTTCACTGTTCGCGTAATGTTCTTTTTTAAAGACCGGGTTTCAAATCCCAGCCCTGCCTGTGTGGAGTTTGCATGTTCTCCCCATGCCCGAATGGGTTTTCTACGGGCACTCTGGTTCCCTCCCGCATCCCAAAAACATGCAACATTAATTGGACACTCTAAATTGCCCCTAGGTGTGGTTGTGAGTGTGACTGTTGTCTGTCTCTATATCCTGGGCGATCCTTGTGGGGATAAGCGGCTAAGAAAATGGATGGATGGATTCTTTATTAACAGTGGGGAAATTCAAGTTTCACACCGGCAAAGTGGACAGTTGCAGTACAGTGGAATCAGTCCAGGGTGCACCCTGACTCTTGTCTTAAGTCAGATCCGATGTCCTTGAACTTTCCTATGACCTTGATCAGGATACACAGCACAGAAGGGATGGATGAATTTTGTATATGAAATTATTGCTCATTCATCTCGCGAACCTACGCTCCCTAGTGAACAAAATGGATGAACCTCTGCTTCTGATCAGGACCTGCAAAGACTTTGGACGTTCTGCAGCTCTGTGCTTTACAGAGACTTGGCTTTGTGGACAGACCACGGACACCACCATTACACTTCCGGGCTTTCAACTCCACCGTGCAGACAGCATCCTGGAGCTAACACAGATATCGAAAGGTGGTGGAATATACTTTGACATCAATGAAAAATGGTGCACGGACATTACACAGCTAAACAGACTGCAGCCCGGTTTTAGAGTCATTCTTTTTTAACTGTAAGCCGTTTTATTCACCACGTGGGTTTGCATCTTTTATTTAGTCGTTTGTACATTCCGCCTCAAGCTAGCACTGCTAACACTCGCCGAGCAGGTAAACGAGATAGAGAAAAAACACATTCCCCGCTCATTATCCTAGGAGATTTCAACACAGCTAAACTTAATCACAAACTCCCTAAATATAAGCAGCACGTGAAATGTCCGACAGAGGCAAGTAACACCCTAGACTATTGTTACACTTTCATAAAAAACTCATATCGTGCAATTCCTCGCGCACCCATTAGCTTCTCTGATCACTGCTTGTTGCACCGACATACAGGCAAGCACTTAAATGTGTGAAGCCTTTAGTAAAATCAGTTAAAAAGTGGACCAACGAGGCCAAATTAAAATTTCAAAGCTGCTTTGACTGTATAGACTGGAGTGTCTTTCAGCGTACAGCGTAGATGAATACAGGGATATTGTTACCGGGTATGTCAGTTTCTGTGAGGAGGTGTGTGTTCGAACAAAATCCTTTTGCACGTTCAATAACAACAAACCGTGGTTTTCAGCCAGACTTAGGCAACTCCGCCAAGCTAAAGAGATTGCATATCGTAGTGGGGACAGGGCCCTATACAATCACACTAGAAATCAGCTAACTAAAGAAATTAACATTGCAAAGAGAGACTATAAAGTTCAACTGGAAAAATATCTCTGCGCTAAGGACTCCAAATCAATTTGGCACGGTCTACAATTGCTCACTAACTACAAGCGATGTTGACCCCCGGTAGAAAACAACAGCGGGGTAGCAGACGACCTAAATAGCTTTTACTGCAGATTCGAAATAGGCACTGCGCACCCGCCAAGCCGCACCAATTTCCACTCCACCTTCCTCTCCACCGTTAAGCATCCATGAAGGGGACGTTAGTCGGATCTTCAAACAACAAAAGATCAACAAAACACCGGGCCCACACCTTGTGTCCCCATCCTGCCTAAAAGTCTGACCAGACCAACTTGCTCCTGGCTTCGCAAAGATCTTCAACAGGTCTCTAAAACTGTGTGAAGTACCAGGCTGCTTACCGATCCCCAAAAAAGCAACAGACTCAGGTCTTAATGACTACAGGCCTGTTGCCTTGACATCTATGGTCATGAAGTCCTTTGAACGCCTTATGCTGGACTACATAAAGAGCGTCACAGGTCCCCAGCTGGACCCACTGCAGTTTGCCTCCCGAGCTAACAAGTCTGCGAATGGTGCAGTCAACATTGGTCTGCAAGGGTACCTCTGTGAGAATCCTCTTTGTGGATTTCAGCTCTGCGTACAACACCATCATCACTGGACTCCTCTCCTCCAAACCTCTCCAGCTCGGGGAGATTTCAAAAAGAAAAAAAAATTGCTTGCAGTGAGCTCAGCTACCAACCATCCTTCCGCCTCCACTTTCGTCCATTGAGGTTCTCGCCAGCAGGTGTGGCTTTTCTGCAGTCCGGTGCACAGTATCACTGACATCAATATCCCCCGCCCGATTTTTTTGCCCACTCACCTTACTGTTATAGTCATCTGATTAGTGGAAAGTGTCTTTGAGTGTTGAGAAATGCCATATAAGTCTAACGTATAATTTTTACAATGATTATTATTTTAGCAGTATTACTATTATGACATAACAAAAAGGCTGTAATAATCATATGAGATACAGAGCGAATGACGTATTAGTATGTAGTGTATATATGTTTACTTACTAAATAAATGTATACTTAACATTTATTTTACATTTGTGCTTCTTTTCATGTCCTTGACTGACTCAAAATTAGTCGTTAGCTTGAAGAAACACCTGCTAGTGAAAGGTATCCCTGTGAGGATGTCACGACTTGCATTTCAAATCACTCACAAGTAGTACGTCGTTCCTCTGGCAAACGAATCCCTCATCTTACTAGTACAGACATCACCCCTGAGGAGATCCCAAACAAACTCGTGTTGATTCGATCAAACTGCCAAATCTTTTTCGTGAACGACCTGAACCAAATCCAGCCATCCATTGATTTTTTTTGAGCCGCTTAGGGTCACGGTAGTGCTGGAGCCTATTCCAGCTTTCATTGGGCAGTAGGTGCGGTACACCTTGAACTGGTTGTCAGCCAATTGCAGCTGAACCGAATCAGTTTATGAATTGATTTGTTCTTTTTGATTCACCGCTAGCCTGAGGTGAGCAAGTCACCTGGGAGTGGAAACGGAACTGTTGAAGCATTCTGTCACTGACTTCTGAATACCGGACAAATGACCAAAGAGCAGCCAGCGAGCAGGTGGGGGCTGAACTAATTTGCAACTAATCAGCAATGTCATTCACTCAGGAGAATGACCAATGAGTAGGTAGCGTCAGTCAGCGGCATGCAGGAAGAGGAGGGATTTAAGTTAAGTGTGTGATTCGTTCTTGAACAAGTGTACTGAGGATTTGAGGAACTGAGTGATTTGTTTACTGAATTGGTGCACTGCGGAACTGAAAAAATGCACTGCAGATCTGATAAACTGAAGAGTGATTGGTTCATTTGTGATCTGCTTTCATTTGCCAGAAGAATGGCGAACTATGCAGTGACCATACTCATGAGTGATTATAACAGCAAGTCCTGACGTTCTTGCAGGGTTGGCTTTCACTAGCAGCAGGTGAAGCACATAAAAAGCATACATTTAAATAAATATAAATTAATCCTCAATGTATATATGAACACATGCATATCATTACCTATGTGGCTCTAATGTGGTTATCAAAGCCCTTTTGATTTAATAATAATAATTAATAATAATATATCAAACTTGTTTGACGCTTCTCAACACTCAAAGGCAGTCAACAATAATTGGATAATAATAACAAAAAGCTGATCGAGTAGGGAGGCAGCCTGGAGGCAGATGCTGCTGTCAGTGTTCCTGTGCACTGGAATGCAGAAAAGTCACTCTGGCTAGTGAGAGTCTAGATCATGGGTGCTCAATGTGATCTTGGTCGATCGCGGGACGGCGTGCCAAAAAAATATGTTCCCTCTAAACTGCGCGCGTGCACAATTGTTCACTGCTGATGCAGTCTTCTTCTTTTCCTTTCGGCTTGTCCCGTTAGGGGTCGCCACAGCGTGTCATCTTTTGCCATCTTAGCCTATCTCCTGCATCTTCCTCTCTAACCCCAACTGCCCTCATGTCTTCCCTCACCACATCCATAAACCTTCTCTTTGGTCTTCCTCTCGCTCTTTTGCCTGGGAGCTCCATCCTCAGCATCCTTCTACCAATATACTCACTCTCTCGCCTCTGAACATGTCCAAACCATCAAAGTCTGCTCTCTCGAATCTTGTCTCCAAAACATCCAACTTTGGCTGTCCCTCTAATGAGCTCATTTCTAATCCTATCCAACCTGGTCACTCCGAGCGAGAACCTCAACATCTTCATTTCTGCCACCACCAGTTCAGCTTCCTGTTGTTTCTTCAGTGCCACCGTCTCTAATCCGTACATCATGGCCGGCCTCACCACTGTTTTGTAAACTTTGCCCTTCATCCTAGCAGACACTCTTCTGTCACATAACACACCAGACACCTTTCGCCAGCTGTTCCAACCTGCTTGGAGCCGTTTCTTCACTTCCTGACCACACTCTCCATTGCTCTGTATTGTTGACCCCAAGTATTTGAAGTCGTCCACCCTCGCTATCTCTTCTCCCTGTAGCCTCACTCTTCCCCCTCCACTTTTCTCATTCACGCACATATATTCTGTTTTACTTCGGCTAATCTTCCTTCCTCTCCTTTCCAGTGCATGTCTCCATCTTTCTAATTGTTCCTCTGGATGCTCCCTGCTTTCACTGCATATCACAATATCATCTGCGAACATCATGGTCCAAGGGGATTCCAGTATAACCTCATCTGTCAGCCTATCCATCACCACTGCAAACAGGAAGGGGCTCAGAGCTGATCCCTGATGCAGTCCCACCTCCACCTTAAATTCCTCTGTCACACCTAAGGCACACCTCACCATTGTTCTGCTGCCATCATACATGTCCTGTACTATTTTAACATACTTCTCTGCCACACCAGACTTACGCATGCAGTACCACAGTTCCTCTCTTGGTACTCTGTCATAGGCTTTCTCTAGATCCACAAAGACACAATGTAGCTCCTTCTGACCTTCTCTGTACTTTTCCACGAGCATCCTCAAGGCAAATAATGCATCTGTGGTACTCTTTCTAGGCATGAAACCATACTGTTGCTCGCAGATACTTACTTCTGTCCTGAGTCTAGCCTCCACTACTCTTTCCCATAACTTCATTGTGTGGCTCATCAACTTTATTCCTCTATAGTTCCCACAGCTCTGAACATCCCCTTTGTTCTTAAAAATGGGAACTAGAACACTTTTCCTCCATTCTTCAGGCATCTTTTCACCCGCTAGTATTCTGTTGAATAAGTTGCTCAAAAACTGCCAAATTGCTTCCATACCTCTACCGGTATGTCATCAGGACCAACTGCCTTTCCATTTTTCATCCTTTGTAGTGCCTTTCTGACTTCCCCCTTAGTAATCATTTCCACTTCCTGGTCCTTCACTCTTGCCTCTTCAACTCTTCCTTCTCTCTCATTTTCTTCATTCATCAACTTCTCAAAGTATTCTTTCCATCTATTTAGCACACTACCGGCACCAGTCAACACATTTCCATCTCTATCCTTAATCACCCTAACCTTCTGCACATCCTTCCCATCTCTATCCCTTTGTCTGGCCAACCTGTAGAGATCCTTTTCTCCTTCTTTCGTGTCCAACCTGGTGTACATGTCTTCATATGCCTCTTGTTTAGCCTTTGCCACCTCTACCTTTGCCCTACGTCGCTGATGCAGTTGCTGATGCAGTCTCTTTGCAGGTATTCTGTGTTGCGCGCAGAAAAAAAAAAAAAAATCCAATGCAATCCAATTAAAGTAAAACATACACCTGTTCAGTTTGTGGCATTTTGCAATGTGATTCAATGAGTGAGGGATGACTGGTTGTTCCATCCAATTCACATACATACTGTAAAAAAGAAGAAGCCACTGGTTTCTTGTGGCAGCACATGGAACTTTGTTTGACAACGACTGCTGCTCCGCCCACTGATCTAAAAAAAAAAAAAAAAGAAGACTTGATAGGGCATACACATTGAGGTGTGTTGATTGGTTGAGGCCAGTTGGCCGCCATCTTGGTACTCCCAAAACGTGTGGAGGACATGGTTTATAGGTTGGATTACAGCGGGGGTTTTCTCAAAGTTAGGCATGTAGAATTAAAACTGGTCGTATGAGCTTGACATTTTTTCAGTTCTGGTAACATGAAGGATCTTTAATTCGATTTGGTTAGCCAAAAAAGGCAAAGTACAAAGGAAAGACATATAACACCGTGACTACCAAGAAACCGTGCATATTACCTAGGGCCCGATTTCTGTGACATGTTAACGTTTCCCAAAATACGCTGTGAAGCGCTAACATCATAAGGTAGCAAAAAAATAAGCATTTTTTGTCATAAAAATATAAAATTTTAAATCAATCAGTTAGATATATTTTTGGAAATAAGGACTCTTAATGGGAAAATACATGCTAAACGCATAATTCATTTGTTGTCCCTGCAACATCCTATTTCTGATTTCTATTTCCTCGCATTTGGAAATCAAATTCAATTTGAAGAGTTCTGTATTATGAAATTCATTAAAAAGAATTACACAGAAAATGTGTTTTTTTGCTTATCCACTGATAAATTTTGGAAAAATATTTACATCACTTTATCGCAAAAAAAAAACTTAAGCCTATAAAGGTGAACCAGAGAGTGAACAGTGAACAACAACAACAACCGGAAACAAAACTTTGCTCAAGTGGATTGAGCTCATCAGAAAATAAAAAACCTTTGCAAACAAACTTTAATACTGTCAAAGTAAAACTTTCTAACTTACCTGTGGAATGTTTTCTCACAGCCATGAAACTGGCGATTCATGGAGTTAATCGCTGTCGCTGTACAGGTTGGCATAGTTGCTTTGGGAGTATCAAGATGGCGGATAGCGACTTCAGTTTTGGTGGCCAATGAGCCATCCGGTCTTTTTTTTTTTTAGATCAGTAGCTCCGCCACACACTCTTTTTCCTAGTTTACCTTACACCACCACCCCACACTCTTAAAGACGTTCTCTCATAATTACAAATGTTACAGTACTTACGCAGTCCATCAATGTGTTTTATAATGACAGCATCCACCACCGCTGCTTTAGTTTGCAACACAGTCTGGGCAACGTAGAGCAAAGACAAGCTAAACATGCTGCTGAGGTTTATTTTCGATATTATTGGAGAAAGTTAAAAAAGAAATGCTGTTTTAAGATGCAATGACTGTCGGAGTCTGAATAGTCGAAGAAAAAGTGGTTAAACTGGACGAGATTTTCTCTTTACCGAGTGGGAAAGGTCTGGTCTGAACCCAAAATAGAAAGTGCAGGATGAGATGGTGTGTAATTTTTAAATTCCACCTTGGCAGAGCTGATCCAGCCAAGCACCAGGGTCCCTACGGGGCGACGTCCACGTCCACGGGGGGGTCCTACTGGCAAAGCAGAAACTAAACAGGAGCAGGTGACAACAGAGGACAAAGCCCCACCGAGGCGTGGTCGAGAGACGGTGGCTGCTGACGCTGGTAGAGGGCCGATGAGGCTTGGGTGAGAGGCCGCTGTGGATCAAGGGCCACCGAGCAATGGTGTGTATGGTAAGGAAGTGAAGAAATGGGTCCGAGCAGATGTGAAAAGCTGGCGGAAGGTGTCTGGTGTGTTATGTGACAGAAGAATGTTTGCTAGTATGAAGGGCAAAGTTTATAAAACAGTGGTGAGGCCAGGCATGATGTATGGATTAGAGACGGTGGCACTGAAAAGACAATAGGATGCAGAGCTGGATGTGGCAGAAATAAAGATGTTGAGGTTCTCGCTAGGAGTGAGTAGGTTGGATAGGATTAGAAATGAGCTCATTAGAGGGACACCCAAAGTCGGATGATTTGAGGACAAGGATAGAGAGAGCAGACTTTGAGGGCTTGGACATGTTCAGAAGCGAGAGCGTGAGTATATTGGGAGAAGGGTGCTGGGGATGGAGCTGCCAGGCAAAAGAGCGAGAGGAAGATCAAAGAGAAGGTTGATGGATGTTGCGAGGGATGACATGAGAGCGGTTGGCATTTGAGAATAAGATGCAGGAGAAAGCTTACGCAGAAAAGGATGACACGCTGTGGCGACTCCTTAGAGGACAAGCCAAAAGGAAAACAAGTAGAAGACCAGTCAGGCTGATAAGATTGTTAAAAAGTCTACTGTATCTATTTGAACATGTGGTGGCAAACAAGCCTTCATATTTACATTCAAACTCAAGAACAATCTATAGACTCAAATAAGCAAAGCACAGGAAAATGTGCTAACTCCACAAATAAAACCATTCTGATTTGAAACCCCAACCTTAGAACTTTACAACTGAACATGCTTAGCTAATACCTGTAATTATTGTAATCACTAAAAAAACAAATAAAAATGGGGATTTTAGGTTTTAACTGGAAATATAGCTATGAACACTAATGAACAGCATAATATTGTTATATTGACATCGCAATAACACTAGAAAATATCTTTGCCACACTTGAGAAAATGGATAAGTTTAAGAAAAGTTGGTCTCCTTTTATTAAAAGGGTGAACCTTGAAGTTTGAGTCTGTTTGCCTGTGAAACAATGTCATAGAGAAATCCATCCATTTTCTTAGCCGCTTATCCTCACAAGGGTTGCGAGAGTGCTAGAGCCTATCCCACCTGTCAACGGGAAGTAGGCAGGTTTCACCCTAAACTGTTTGCCAGCCAATCGCAGGGCACACAGAGACAGACAACAGTCGCACTCACATACACACATAGAGACAATTTAGAGTCTCCAGTTAATGCACGTTTTTGGATGTGGGAGGAAACTGGAGTGCCCGGAGGACACCCACGCAGGCACGGGGAAGAACATGCAAACTCAACACAGGCGGGTTTGAACCCTGGTCCTCAGAACTGTGAGGCCAACGCCCTAACCAGTTGCCCTACTGTACCGTCATGTAATGTAATGTGGAATGTAAATGTAATGTCATCAAATCATACGTTCTTATTTTAGACCTCTGTGAAATTATTGTGGGCAGATCGATCCAAAATATTGATAATATTGATAAGAACGCAGTAGTGGATCCGATTCATACTAGCCTGAAAATATCGATACACTCATTTCAGTTTCACTTTTGCATGCCTTGGTGTCATTAAAATTAGCTTGGCTCCTCATCTCCCCTTTTGTGTTTCGATGTTGTGCTGCCATGAAATTTGAAGCAGTCAGCGCCACATGCAACTGGCGAGTGGCAACCACTCGAGTATGCAGTCTCAGCTCCTTCTCCCGCCCTCTTGTGTTTCTTCACCTTTCGGGACCTTGCAGCACGAGCAAGGAAATCACTGTCTCCACCTGCATATGAGCACACCACACCCACCGACACACAAGACGTGCTATCCACAGCATTGTGGGCAGAAGAATGGCAGAAGAAGAGAAGTGCTGTGTTACATTTTCTGGTGGAATAATGATAATTGACTAGCAGTACTATTTGCAAAAAGGCTTTAAGGTACATCGGGAACACAACAAATTTAAATAAACACTTAAAACCCATGCCAACCAAAACCATGACCTACAGAAACGCCGCCAAGAACCCCAATTCAGAGGCAGTGGTCATTGGCAGAAGTTTTTTTGCATGACAGAGAATAGCCAAGTGTGGATAATAGTGTTGGAAGAAATATTTGATCATGAGTTAATATTAATTTTCAAATTTAAAACTATGTAGTTGTCTTTAGCCAACTCAAAAAATATCAATTATGCTCAGACTTTTATTCAATACATTATGACTGTGTACTGCGATTGGCTGGTGAACAGTTTAGGGTATACCCCGCCGAAGACGCCCATGACCCGACTGTTGATAAGTGTTACAGAAAAGGAATGGATTATGTGTTTGTAAAACCATAGAAGGCGCGGGATCTTCTGTGGGGGGTTTGCATGTTCTCTCCATGCCTGCATCGGTTTGCTACAGGCATTCCGGGTTTCTCCCACATCCCAAAAACGTGCATTCATGGAAGACTCGTAAGTTGTTCGTAGGGGTGAATGTAATTGGGAAGGTGTTTATTTGAGATGGATCTATGCGCCTGCACCATGCCTCTCCAGCCCTGGAGTCGCCCAAAGTCTCGAACCCCTAAGTACAAATGTTTTTTGGCCTGCGGAATGGCCCACGCCGGCCGTGGTGCTCCGTATCCTGCTAATCCTCCTGGCATTAAGCCCAAGTCCGGGCCTGTCCAGTAGCTCTGGTGTGTCTGCTCAAAACCGATCCAATGAAACATGACGTCTGTTCGGCTCACCAAGTGCAACAGCTGGTGCCACCTCACTCGATGCTGGAATCTACACTCAAGTCAGGACTGGACTGACCGCTATGTAGCGCCATGTTGCTCCACTCATCCACCACCGGAAAGCAAAGCGCCAAACCAAGCCTCAACGTGTTCCATCTGCCTACCGCATCCTGCAGTTCAACTGCAACAGCCTAGTGTCCAAGACCCCGGAAATAGCGAACTATATGTCGCGGAACAACATCCTTCTTGCCGCCGTCCAAGAAACCAAGCTCACACAGTGGTCAAATCTACACAAGATCTGCGACTATACCATCCTACGAAATGACTGCAACCGCAATGCTGGAGGCAGCCTGGCGTTTATCATCCATCGTAGCGTGAACTATCGTGTTGTCCAGCCACCTACCACCAACGACCCCGTTATCGAAGAACAGTGTCTCGCCGTCTGGTCCGGGTCGTCCGAAGTAGCCATTTTCAATGTTTACACCCTACCAGCATCTTCCTGTCCGGCTGGCTACTCCGCGTCATTCAGCCACCTACTTGCTGGCCACCACACTCTGCTCCTTGGCGACCTGAACGGTCACTCCCCGGCCTGGGACGCCACCTCCCCACCTTACCCACAAAATCACTCATCAACGTTTGGAATTCTCAACGCGGGCTCCGCCACTTGACTCACGGCACATTTTGCTATCTCTTCCAACATTAGTCAACCTCTTAGCAGCTGCTCATGGTCAGTCGAGATTTCACCGATCACCTCCCTATGACGATCACGTTCAAAAGATGAGAGGAATTCGTCGTGTCGGAAAAACGCACCTAAATCAACTTTGAAAAGGTGAAATGGCCTGATTTTACGGCTTTCATCGAAGCTAACCTGGAGGATCCCCCTACAAACGTTTTTTTCTGGTAAAAAAACATTTCCGTACTGTGGTGAATTGAGTGGGCAAACGATACGTTCCTTCCGGCCGTATACCAAAGGTCCACCCAAACTACCCTGCCTCGGCGGCCTTTCTCGCCAACGAACGTGACACCATCTGGCAACCGGACCCATCCGATGCTCAACTTCCCAACATCCAACGTCAGATTAATTGTCTTGTGTCCAAGCACCAGCAAAATCGGTGGATTAAACATAACGAAAAATCCAGGCTCCAGGGGCCAAAAAAGCTCTGTCAAACCATCAAAGCCTTGAGCAATCCAACCAAACGGCCAGACAACGCTGCCATCGTATTTAACGGGGTCTAATTAAAAAACAACCGGGACGCATGTCAACATTTCAAAAGACAGTTCGTTGAACATCCACCTTCCAACTGTTCCATCCGATCTACGTTGTGTTTCCTCCATGGAACGTCGCGCGAAAACCATCCTCGCTTCACGATGGCGGAAGTCGGAATGGCCATCAAAGCTACAAGGCGCATATGCCCAGTGATGATGAAACACCTTGGACTGAAGGCTATCCAATACCCCACCAACATCTACAACCTTTCATTGGGCACCCTGGACATTCCAACCATATGGAAACGCGGCCGTGTCATCCCGCTTCCCAAACAAGGGAAACCCATCAGTGAAGGCAAGTCTTATTGTCCAATCAGTCTGTTGTCACCGCTGGCCAAGACACTGACAACTGCCAGTCACCAGCATGGCTTCAAGAAGCGTTATAGTACAACCACGGCGCTCCATGCCATCACCAACCTAATAGAGCGTGGTTTCTACCAACAAAAGCTTGCCGACTGTACCATCACAGTTGCTCTCGACCTGAGCAAGGCTCTTGACTGCGTCAGCCGCTCGACGCTGCTGTTGGACATCGTCAAGTCGAACCTACCGTCTTCGCTCAAGCACTAGACCGCCAACTACCTTCGCAGCAGGTATTCATACGTCAAATTCAACAATGCCAAATCGTCGAGCTGACAAGTTCGTCAAGGCATCCCCAAGGGGGCATTCTGAGCCAGCTGCTTTTCAATCACTACATGTCAAAATTGCCCAGGCCACCGACGGGCATCAGCGTGGTATCATACCCAGATGATGTTACCATGCTAGCCAGTGGTTCTTCCATCCTTTCACTGTACACGGCTTTGAACCGATACCAACGCACGGTCCACGACTTCTTTGCCACCTGAACTTTTGGCCGAAGAATCATCGGCCACTCTGTTCACCACCTGGAACGCTGGACAGTCGACATGACTGAACATCGAAATCGGAGGCAATCGGATTCCTACCTTACGTCATCCGAAAATCCTTGGCGTCACCTGACGTTCAATGAACACACGAAAATCGTGCGCTCCAAACTCAATAAAAGAAACAACGTTTTGAAGTGCCTAGCCAACACCACGTGGGGCCAGATAAAGGAGACCATCCTCACGGCGTATAAGGCCATCGGAAGATCGATTCTAAACTACGCGGCGCCCGTGTGGACTCCCAACCTGAAGCCAACTCACTGGGACTGCCTCCAGGGAGTCCACAACATTGCCCTTCGAACTGCCACGGGGTGTCACAAAATGGCTTCCATTGATCACCTACACGCCGGGTCTAAAGTCCTTGTGGTATGCGAGCACAAGGTGATGCTCACGAAACAATACACTGTTCATTGCTACCTCGCCGGACATCCTAATCATAAGATGACAAGGCAAGAAGCATGCCCCAGAGCGTTGCACAAAACCGTCCGAGATATCGAGCGATCGATCAAGCAGTACATTCATCGGCTGTCCGTCGATGCCGAGGACTACTGGTGTGGCCTCTTGGCGATCCATCGAACCGCCGTAGCCGACGGGATAGCTGGCTACAAACCCAACATCGTGTTGGGCGGCTACCCGGCTCCAGTAGTCGAATCCGAAAGACAACTCCCACGGCCCGTAAGATCGACGCTATCGGAACTCCGTTTGGACTGGTGTCACAGGCTCAACAAATATCAGCATCAACTTGACAACAACATCGTCGATAAATGCCCTTTGTGTCATGTCCCCCCCCCCCCCCCACACACACACACACGGTACGCATCATCTCTTCAACTGTGCTCAAAAACTGACCATGCTGACGGTTGAACACCTGTGGAGCGCCCTGACCGATGTGGCTTACTTTCTGGACCTTGATATGTAATAACCACCATTGTACTTGGCTACAACAACAACAATGTAATTGTGAAAGGTTGTTTGTTTGTATGTGCCCTGTGATTGGCTTGCGACCAGTTCAGGGTGTCCCCCACGTTTCACCCGAAGATAGCTGGTATGGGCTTCAACACACCCGTGACCCTTGTGAAGATAAGCAGAACGGAATGAACGAATGAATACATGTTATGATCTATTATATTAAAATGTCATGTCATGTCATTATCCAAGCCGCTTATCCTCTCAAAGGTTGCGGGAAAGCTGGAGCCTATCCCAGCTAGCTTCGGGCGAATGGCGGACCACACCCTGAACTGGTCGCCAGTCAGTCGCAGGGCAGATATATTAAAATGTTAAATGAGTTAATAAGTTACCGAAGTGCATTCAAAGCAGAAAAACACAATACATTTCTTAAACCATTATTTATTTATTCTGCACAGGGTGACTTGTTTTTCTACTGAAGGCCAACAGTTATTGTAGTTTAATTTCCCATAAGGATGTGAGTGTCCAGAAGGAATATGTGATTAAATTGGATTGACATTATTTTTTAGTGATCACTTTGTGTATTTAAGATGAACCCCCCACCCATTTGTTTCTTTTGTATTCCATCTTGGAAAGGTTAAGATGATAACGTTTAACGTTACTGATATTTAGCAATTAATGTATCTTTTTTTTTTTTTTTTTAAACAATCGGCCCGTTTTACTTGGTACATGTTCATTTCCAAAGTGTCCAGTATCGCACACCACTACCATGGGTGCCCATGCAGGCACTTGAACCACAAACCTTCTGAAACTGTGTTGTGGGCCTCTGGGGATGCTGGAAGCTGTAAGGTGGGGAGTGGCTGCCACCCTTTTCTTTCTCTGTGGTTTGCCAGCTGGGCAAGACCCAGAGGAGTCTAGCCTCTTATGTCACATATTCTGTACATTTTTAGTACTCAGACTTTACATACTTCAGACTTTAAGGATCTTTCAATCTCATTTAGGGTCCCCTGGGTAATTGGCACCGGGAAAATATCGGGTGGGAAATGTGGCCTGCACTGGGCATGTTTTGGTGGGCAACCCCTCCAATCATCCCCCTTAAGTTGTCCAGCCAATTTGGGCTTCCTCTCCTCTTCCTGACAATGACAGGGACAATGGACCGAAGGGAACTGAAAGAAAGCAACCGACTAAATACAAACAGATTGACAAGAAAACATGGAACACCTGGACAAGACACAAGTGGCCGGAGGGAGCTGATTGGTCGACAAAAGTTAGGTTAATGAGAATAGGTGGACATAATTACTGTAACTGAGCACACAAGACATGAAAAACATGGATCATAGAAAAACATGAAACAAAACCAAACACAACCCAAGCCAGAACCGAGACACACTCACGACTTTTATTTGTTCATTTTGCGAGCGGTTTATCCTCACGAGGGTCGTGGGCGTGCTGGAGCCCATCCCAGCTTTTATTGGGCAGAGGGTGGGGTACATCCTGAGCGGGTATCCAGCCAATCGCAGGGCACATGGAGACAGACAACAGTCACACTCACAATCACACCTAGGGGAAATTTACAGTCACCAATGAATGCATGTTTTTGGGATGTGGGAAGAAACCAGAGTACCTGGAGAAAACCCACGCATGGACAGGGAGAACATGCAAACTCCACACAGGCGGGGCTCGGATTTAAACCCCGGTCCTCACAACTGTGAGGTCAATGCTCTAACCAGTTGTTCCACTGGACCGCTCACTCACTACTTCTTAAAACCAAAAGCAGTGAGATGCTTCAATAAAAAATATCAAGTTCCATTAACGTTATGTGATGTAATGAGGAAGACCAAAGAAAACGTTTTGTATGTTGTGAGGAAGGACATGATGGGTGTTAGAGAGGAAGATGCACGAGATAGGCTTAGATGGAAAAAGATGACATGCTGTGGCGACCCTTAACGGAACGGGCCAAAAGGAAAAGAAGAAGTGAGTGCTTGCATCTTAATTGCCTCCATCAAGCAGAAAACATTTTCAGACAATTTTACATTTTATGTGGTATAGCAGAATTAGGCTTGGGAGGCAGAATTTGAATAATCTATGACCTATGTCAGGTAAGAAGTACCGAACAAAGCTCTCAAATATTTTTTCACTTTGGGTCACAAATTGACCTTAGCAGAGGTCAGAACTTTGCACCTCTCCGGCAGTTCTGTGAAAATTTGTGAGATAAAAACAAATATTTTTCACCTACCATTGGCAAAAGACTGCACGTTTTAAATGCTTTTGTTTTTTCTATCGTTGCACATCAAACAAGTGATTTCTGTTCATGTCTGCGTCCCTAAAACACATTGACACACTTTCAATACAGTTGAAAATATCCCATCCCAACATACAGTAAACAAAATAGAGTACAATGCTTAGTGCATTATCTTTCAATTTTTGTCATGTACTCCTGAAAATATCATTATACAGTGAACAAAATAAGTATTTGAACACCTGCTATATTGCAAGTTCTCTCACTTAGAAATCATGGAGGGGTCTGAAATTTTCATCCTAGGTGCATGTCCACTGTGAGAGAGATAGTCTAAAAAGAAAAATCCAGAAATCACAATGTATGCTTTTTTAAAATTTTATTTGTCTGATACAGCTGCAAATAAGTATTTGAACACCTGAGAAAACCAGTGTTAATATTTGGTACAGTAGCCTTTGTTTGCAATTACAGAGGCCAAATGTTTCCTGTAGTTGTTCACCATGTTTGCACATACTGCAGGAGGGATTTTGCCCTACTCCTCCAAACAGATCTTCTCGAGATCAGGCAGTTTCAGCTCCCTCCAAAGATTTTCTATTGGGTTTTGGTATGGCGACTGGCTAGGCCACGCCAGAATCTTTATATGCTTCTTACAGACCTACCCCTTGGTTTTGCCCGCTGTATGCGTCGGGGCATTGTCATGTTGAAAGACCCAGCCATGACCCATCTTCAATGCTCTGACTGAAGGAAAGAGGTTGTTCCCCAAAATCTCACAATACATTGCCGCAGTCGTCCTCTCCTTAATACAGTGTAGTCGTCCTGTCCCATGTGCAGAAAAACACCCCCAAAGCATGATGATACCACCCCATCCTTCACAGTAGTGATGGTGTTCTTGAGATGGAACTCATCATTCGTCTTCTTCCAAACATGGTTAGTGGGATTATGATCAAAAAGTTCAATTTTGGTCTCATCTGACCACAAAACTTTCTCCCATGACTCTTCTGTATCATCCAAATGGTCATTGGAAAACTTAGGACAGGTCTTGACATGTTCTGGTTTAAGCAGGGGAACCTTTCGTGCCATGCATGATTTCAACGCATGACGTCTTGGAAACGGTGGTCCCAGCACTTTTCAGGTCATTGACCAAGTCCTCCCATGTTGTCCTGGGCTGATTCATCACCTTTCTAAGGATCATTGAGACCCCACGAGGTGATAGATTGGATGGGGCTCTACTCTCATTGAGCTTGACCGTCATGTTTAGCTTCCTCCATTGTCTGATGATTGCTCCAACAGTGGACCTTTTTTCGCCAAGCTGCTTGGCAATTTCTCTGCTGCTCTTTCCAGTCGTGTGGATTTGTACAATTTTGTCTCTGGTTTCTTTGGACAGCTTTTTGGTCTTGGCCATGTTATACGTTTGACTCATACTGACTGTATGGGGTGGACAGGTGTCTTTATGCAGCTAACGACCTCACACAGGTGCATTTGATTCAGGATAATACGCGGAGTGGAGGTGGACTTTTAAAGGTGGACTAACAGGTCTTTGAGGGTCAGAATTCTAGCTGATGAACAGGTGTTCAAATACTTATTTGCAGCTGTATCACACAAATAAATCGTAACGTATGGGGGTGGTAGCGTCATGCTTTGGGGGTGTTTTTCTGCACATGGGACAGTATGACTGCACTGTATTAAGGAGAGGATGATCGCAGCCATGTATTGTGAGATTTTGGGGAACAACCTCTTTCCCTCAGTCAGAACATTGAAGATAGGTCGTGGCTGGGTCTTTCAACATGACAATGACCTGAAGCACACAGCCAGGAAAAACAAGGAGTGGCTCCGTAAGAAGGATATCAAGGTTCTGGCGTGGCCTAGCCAGTCTCCTGACCTAAACCCAATAGAAAATCTTTGGAGGGAGCTGAAACTTTGTGTTTCTCAGCAACAGCCCAGAAACCTGTCTGATATTGAGATGATCTGTGTGGAGGACTGGGCCAAAATCCCTCCTGCAGTCTGTGCAAACCTGGTGAAGAACTACAGGAAACGTTTGACCTCTGTAATTGCAAACAAAGGCTATTGTACCAAATATTAAGTGTTTTTCTCAGGTATTCAAATACTTATTTGCAGCTGTATCAGACAAATAAATTGTTAAAAAATCATACATTGTGATTTCTGGATTTTTCTTTTTAGATCATCTCTCTCACTTTGGACATGCTCCTACGATGAAAGTTTCAGACCCCTCAATGATTTCTAAGTGGGAGAACTTGCAATATAGCAGGGTGTTCAAATACTTGTTTTCTTCACTGTACATGGTTTGAGAAATGTACTCATGCACCCAAACCCCAACAAATGAGGTTGCATTACTGGAGGCTTTTTCAAAGTCTAGATTGGCAGACCTTGGGCACTAACTTCCTCCTTTTTAAAAGTCAGTCAAAATGTCCATATTTTCAGATATTACGCTGAATAAATATGGTGAACCATATTCTAAGTTGTGGTTGATTATTGGGACATTTTTTAACTATATATCCAGCTATACAGCTTAACTCACCATGTGTGTGCTGAAGACAACTAACTTTGGGCAAGAGGTGGGGAATATCCTGTACTGGTCACCAGCATTTGCAATAATGCATCCATTTTCTGAACCACTTATCCTCATAAGGGTCCTAGGATCAGGCTGGAGATGGGGTACACCCTGAACTGGTTGCCATCCAATCCCAGCCTTTACAATTAAGTCAATGATACAGTATATTTCAACCGTTTTACAGCCCAAATAATAACGGAAAACTACGGTACATTTAGATTCCAATGCAATCTTCGTTGGGACAAAAACTGCCGAGGTGTTTGATTTAGACAACCCATCTCCCAGCTTTTCTTCCTAAGACATGAAATGATTGCTACTCATTGGGTTGATTTTCTTTTGCTAAGTCATTCCTCATTTCTCCTGTCCTTCAGGGAGCTGTTCTCTTATCTATTTTTATCATGCGGCCTGGAATTCAAGCAAATTGGGAACAGAAGCAGAAAAAGTTAACATCCAATCTTCTCTGTCACCACTCTCTAAATTCTGCCCCTTTTCTCTGATATAGTCTTTGGTTTCAGTAGGCTTTTACTACAGTACAATTTTTAGTCAAATATAAAAGGTTGTCTCATTTTGTTCCCCATTTCTAAACACATCCTTTTGTACCACCCCTTGTTATTGTTGAATGCCTCCACTTTTGTGAAGAATAATCCGCTTTTCAATAAATTCTGGGCCTCTAACCTGCTTTTTCACATTTCCCAATTTTTGTATTTATTCTAATTGTTTATTGTCTTCTGTGAGTATGCAGGCCAATCTGAAAAAGTTCATGGACCTTATACTCCATAATCAGGTGGACAAAGTTTCTAAGATGTTAGAGAGAGGCCTTGATCCCAACTACCATGATAGTGACACTGGTGGTAAGTGTTAATTTTATACTCTCAATAGCACCAAATGATAACTACAAACATCAAGTATTACAATGAATTGTTTGAAATAAGTGTTGATGTTATGATGCTGCTGATAATTATTTTGATGATGATTATTATTATTATTGTTGTTTTTGTGCATGTCCGTATGGTGTCTTTTTCTTGCTTGACTTTGATATTTTCTAATACAGAATTAATCAGTGACGCTCAAAAGCTACACAAAATAAATCGTTATTTACCACTTTTCCTGGAGGCTCACTTCCTGATCTGACCTTAAACCAAAAGCATACATATCCTGTTTTTTCATGGAAAACGGTACCTGCCAAGATCCTTTATTCATTCCAAAAATAACACTCCCATTGACTTTAGCAGTCTGTTTTGGAATTCTTAGGATCTGATTTATCCTAGAATTGTACTACAATCATATCTTATATATCATATCTTATCTTTATTGTATATATTTCTCATCATATCATCTGTCTGTCTGTCCTTCTGTCCAAATTTGTAGGTCCCTTGATTAATTTCTTTCCTCTGAAAATTTAAAATCTGAGAAAGGTATATATGGATATGTTATACAATGGATGCAGTATTGGAGGAATAGCATAACAACACCAGTATATTTGTCAGTAATACTTCCTGCTTGATTTAATTAAAAAAACACTTGTGAAAGAATTAAAAAAGTCAATGCTGCCACCATATTTTTATGTTGAATAAAATGAAGTAAAATGACATAATGGGGAACTGTTACAGTTTTTTCTCTCCTAATGGGACAGGTACATTTACAGTAAATTGATGTTTCAAAACAGAGCTGTAACTCACCATCAGATTCATGAATATAGTACAATGTTGCCTTAGATGAAGTAGTCTCTATGAATGATTTCAATGAGTGCTTTCAATACCGGTTACTCATCAAAAATTGAAAGAAATTGGAGTCCACTCCAAATTTTTCTCTAATGCACTGACTGAAATGCAAGAGACAACAGAGGACATACTCGCCTGGCTTACCAACTTGGATCTACAACTACAGTGTATTGTTGTTTAATCCTTACTGTCATTTGGAAAGAATAATACCAATTACTTAAGGAGGAGAAATCAGAGAAAACATCCATCCATTTTCTGAGAGGCTTATCTTCACCAGGGTTGTGGGACTGCTGGAGCCTATCCCAGCTGTCATTGGGCAGGAGGCAGGGTACACCCAAACTGGTTGCCAGCCAATTCCAGGGGACATAGAGACAGACAACAGTCCCACTTACAATCACATCTAGGGGCAATTTAGACTCCAATTAGTGCATGTTTTGGGGGTGTAGGAGGAAACCAGAATGCCTTGGGAAAGCCCACGCAGGCACGGGGAGAACATGCAAACTCCACACAGGCGGGTCCAGGATTTGAACCCCATTCCTCAGAACTTGTGAGGCCAACGCTATTAGACTATGTTTTTGTTATTGTTATGTTTCAGTTTGTCCAGATTTATCATGAATCATGCATGATTTTTGTTCTTTGTACTGTAAAAGAGAAGTTGAAAGATACCATGAATACCTGAGACCAGAATGATGATCTGAAATATATTTTCCTTCTTCTTTAATTCATATAATTAAGTGTGCACAAATGGAATAAGATACGAACGGAAAAAAAGTTAGCTCAATGTGCCAATTCCCAGGTAAAAAACAAGTTTTTTGTCATGTTTATGATTGAGTCATCTACAGCATTTCCATTTTAAAATAATTTTTGTCTTGCACTGTGCATTTATTTATTTTTTAAATATTTTTCATTTATAAATGATTTTCATCTGTCTTTAATTTTCGTGTTCATTTTTAAATGTTTTTCACTGTACAGCACCTTGTGTTACCATATGTATGAAATTCACTATATAGATAAATTTGCTTTGCTGCTTTGCTTTACATCCTCTTTGTTTGCAGTAGCTTAATGGCTGCTACTCAGGGACATGTCTCCAAAGGTTAATCTCAATGGCCTTGCTGACAAATATCTGTATTTGTTTGGAGGTTTACATTAGGGATCTATTTGATTTGTGCCTCGGACTAAATTAAAAACTGATTGTAGTCACCTGTGAAAGTCAATATTAACCCAATTATAGGTAAATAAAGTAGAAGTGTGTAGTGCACAAAGTATATATTTTTCTCAAGGCCAGTCATTTGCTTACACACCTGGAAATGATAAAAAAAACACATGCTTGATGAATATTTCAATTAATTCTACATCTGTGAACATCTGGGGGTAAAATGCTCATCACTTCAGTCAGAATTTATACCTTTTAATTTTTTGTTGTTGTAATGTTTTGTTTTAGTAGTACAGTAAATGGTCTTTTATTAGATGTTTATAAACTGAAGGATAGCATCGGCAGGGAACTCACTGACATGGTCCCTCTCTCTGGACTTTATTTCCTCAAAGAGTATTTGGACTCCTCTGGCTTGTTACAAACATGGTTATTCACTCACAAGAGAGTCACACTTAACAAGACCAGGGTTTCTGCACCTTAATCCTCAAGCTATTCAAGGATAACTACCATGTGTACTTCTACTTACCATATGAATTAAATATGCCCATTTATTTCTAGTGGTTTGTTCTATATTCTTGTAATAATGACTTGTTTTAAAAGAAAACAATTTCATTAATACAGGGATGTTGGATTTATGTGATGTGTCACAATCATATCCAAGTAATTACTAAACATAATATGTTTTAATAAAGTGCACCATCAATCAGTGCACCCTCAGTACAGTGTATAGTGGGCAGTGTTTACCTTAACTCGAGATTCTTTCCTATGTGAAAGCAGAGTCTATTGTTTCTGAGGTTCTCCTATTGCTGAGGTAAAAGTCACTGAGTTGGTTAAAAGATCCTTGGTTGGTGGGCCTGGGGGTGGATGAGATCCGCCTGAAGTTCCTAGAGGTCTGGATGTTGTGGGTCTGTCCTGCTTGACATGCCTCTGCAACATCACTTGGACATCGAAGACAGCGCTTCTGGATTGCCCGACATGAGTGATCATCTCCCTTTTTAAGAAGGAGAACCGTAGGGTATGTTCCCACGACCATGGATCACACTTTGCAGCTTTCCACATGATGTTTTCTGCGGTGTCCACAAGAGGAGGGTCTATTGGGAAGCCAAATGTCAGATTCAGGAGGAGTATTGTTTTCATCTTGGCATGAAATGGTGGACTATCACTACACCTACAGCAGGATTCTTGAGGGTGCATGGGAGTTTGTCCAAACAGCATATATGTGCTTTGTGGACTTGGGGAGATATTTGACCATCTTTTTCTGGGAGCCATGTTGGTAGTGGTATGGGAGTATGACATATTATATGGGCTCTTCGGTGCCTGTATGACTGGTGTCTGAGTTTGGTCTACATTGCCAGTGGTAAATTGGATTGGTTTCTAGTGAGGGTTTAACTCCGCCAAAGCTGCCCTTTGTCACCAATTCTGTTGTAAACCTTCATGGACTGGGTATTGACGATGTCCAGTTTGATGATTAGCGTATTACCTCTCTACTTGTTGCAGATAATGTGGTTCCGATTACTTGATCAAGCCTTATTCTTCAACACTTACTGGAGTGGTTCACACCCGAGTGTGAGGTGGTTGGGATGAGAAAAAGCACCTCCAAATGTGGGGGCCTCAGTCAGAAAGGGGCGGAGTGACCTCTCCGGGTCAATGAAGAAATCCTGCTCCAAGTGGGCAATTCTTTTTCACAAGTGAGGATAGAATAGACAAGTAGATTTGCATAGCATCTCCAGCAATGCAGACTCTGTCAGTTGTGTTAAAGAGTGAGCTTGGCTGAAAGGGTTGATCCACCAGTCGAGCCAGTACGTTGCTACACTTATCTACGGGTCGTGACTGAAAGAACAAGAGCAAGATCCAAACTGAGGAGCCTTACAATACACAGGGTGAGCTTACTGTCACACATTTTTAAACAAATTTGAAATGTCAAAGAAAAAAAACATGTTCAATAGACTAAATTATGATAATGCTGAAGATGGATGCTTTTACAACTTTTGTTTACTGGTTATTGTTAATGGGTTTTGATTATTTCATGAACATGTCAAAAATATACATCTCAATTGGAGTGATGAACTTCGCAAAACCAAAAATGGAGTGAACAGAAAGGCCATGAAATTAGACGTAGTCTGAAAAATAAAACGGAATTGTTGTTGAGAGGAGGAAAGGGTTAATTGGCATTTCTTTGGGTTTTGGCTTGGCTTTGAATGCTATTATGATGGCAGCATCGTGACCAACTGGTTGACGCATCCGCCTCATGAATTAAAACAGTTCAAATGCCAGCTAGTTTTGACTTACATTGATGGGTAACACTTATCCGACAAAGTGGACCAGCGAGGCAAAATTAGAACTTCAAAAGTGCTTTGACTGCACAGACTGGAGTTTCTTTGAAAATTCAGTGAGCAGCCTTGATGAATTCAAGTATATTGTTACTGCGTATGTCAGTTTCTGTGAGGAGGTGTGCGTCCCAACAAAAACTTTTCACACATTGAATAAAAACAAGCCGTGATTTACAGCCATACTTCGGCAACTCTGCCAAACTATAGAGGTTGCATATCGTAGTGGGGATAAGGTCCTCTACAATCGCACTAGACATCAGCTGACTAAAGAAATTAATTTTGCAAAAAAGAACTATGCACCTAAACTGGAAAAACATCTTGGCGCTAATGATTCCAAGTCAGTCTGACAAGGGTTACAATTGCTCACAAATTACAACCGACATTCCCCCCCCAGTAGAAAACAAGAGTGGGCTCGCCAACGAACTCAATCGCTTTTACTGCATATTTGAAAAGGACACTTTCACACCACACACCCACCAAGCCACACCACCATCCACTCCACCATTTAACAAACATGAAAGCGACCTGAGGCACATCTTCAAACAACAAAAGATCAACAAAACCTGGGGCCAGACCTTGTGTCCCCATCCTGCCTGTCTGCACAGAACAACTTGCTCCTGTCTTCACAAAGATCTTCAACACGTCTCTAGAACTGTGTGAAGTACCAACCTGCTTCAAACACCCAAAAAAGATGTAACCCGGATAGCGTAATGGCGCTGTTGGGGAGACGTCCACAAAGCCAAGTCTCCATGACGCACAGGGCAGCAGAATGTCCAAAGACTTTGTAGGTCATAATCAGATTCAAACGGGACCCTAGAACAGGCAGAGGCTGAGATGTGATGAAAAGTTAACTAAAAAAGGAGGATGGAGATGGTCCTTGAGATACGCTGGCAGGTTGTTGAGGCAGGGAACCATGGCAGTCGGTGGTAACAATAGGCAGCTGGGTTGGCGGCGTGGTGGAAGAACTAAACTTGACAAGAGACTCAAAGGGACCACTGTGGAAGAGAAACACGAAGGTCAGAAAAATCACAAGGAGACGCGTGGCTTATACTTAATACTCAAGTAAAAGTTTACAGGAACTGGGAGGCTTTTGTGCAGATGATGATGAGGGCTGATTTATGATAGGTGCTCAGCTGAGGTGGTGGTGGTGAATACTGTGAAGAAAGAGAGCAAGGGAGAGACATAGGGCAAGAGGAGCACAACATTCCACCCAGTAACCAAGAAAAAGGACTGCAGGACACCACTCATGAATAAGGTAGGTTGCGCTGTGATTAGCTGGTGACCAATTCAAGATATACTGCGCCTCTTGCTCAAAGTAATCTTGGATTTACCCCAGTTTGGATAGGCTCCACCACGCCCCAGACCCAAGTGAGGATAAGAAGTACACAGAATGGATGGAGGCTATTATGATTTTTTTCACCTGATAGCATCTGGTACTCTTAATTCAACTTCCACAAGATCAAAATGAAACATCAATCTTACTGTTAAATTGACATAATGTTTGTGCATTTCATATCACTCGCGCTCATTTTTTTCCTGTAAAAATTTGGAAAAGATGTCATGATTTAAAATTTCCATACAGGCATCATTAAGTGTAATAGAGTAGACAGGGATGACACTGAGTTGTTGACATGCCATCTGCCAAAGAAAGTCTTGGTTCCTCCAATATGTCCTATGCCACAACAATTGACTGCTGGCAATGTGTACTCCTGAAGTGATGTAAACCTCTTTCTAGAATTTAAACTGAAGAATTAAACAATTGTGGATCAGCTGGAAAGCGTTGGCCTCACAGTTCTGAGGTCCCAGGTTCAATCTCGGCCCCACCTCTGTGGAGTTTGCATGTTCTCCCCGTGGCTGCGTGGGTTTTCTCCGGGCACTCCGGTTTCCTCCCACATCCCAAAAACATGCAACATTAATTAGACATTAATTGCCCCCAGGTGTGATTGTGTGCGGTTGTTTATCTCGTTGTGCCCTGTGATTGGCTGGCAACCAGTTCAGGGTGTACCTCGGCTTCTGGCCGTTGCCAAAAGGGATAGGCTCCAGTACTCCTGCGACCCTTGTGAGGATAAGCGGCTAAAAAAATGGATGAATTAAACAATGTGCGAAAAACATCTAGAAGCCATAGTGAGTAATTATATACCCAAGAAAAGTGTAACCTGTGTAATCTAAAATACCCATCATGACCTATATCCCTTGTCTTGCTTCTAGAAAGCCCTTTGACCTTTGCAGCACAACTGGATAACGTGGTGGAGATGATAAAAGTTCTTAAGAATGGAGGTGCTCACCTGGACTTCAGAGCCAAAGATGGTATGACAGCCCTCCATAAAGCAGCGCGTTCCAAGAGCCAGGTTACACTCACGGTAAGAAACATATGGGGCCTGATTCATGTAAATGCCAAATAACAGGTCCTAAATTGCTTGTTTATTCACTAACAGATTGTGTGCGCTGTTGGCAAAAGGTGCAAACGTTGTAAAGATTGCCGTATTTATTTTTTTTTGCTGTAGGTATCTCATTTGGGAGAGTACTGCAAACACAAAATGAAGTTTGAAGTCCTCAAGTTCAGAAAATATGATAAATTTGGAGGAAGCCAGCTTCAGCATAAAAGCTGTAGCTTTATTATTTTGCTTACCTGCACTGCATGTGAATTAGATGTATCTGTATATCCATTTAAGTCTTGGGACAGCACACCTAAGGAATGCCTCTGGGAAAGCACAGCACCAATTTCATCAGTGCGCTGAAATGACCCAGACACAAGGAATTGTTACTGCATTACTTCTTCTTGTGACTGTTTACAAGTCAACCTTAAATTGGAGCTGTGGACTTTCTTTTACAAATCCACTCACTTTTTTCTCTGAGTTACTCACCACCAGAGAGTCCGAGATGTATGACACACGGAGGAGCCCAAAGCCGATGCCACAGAGGCAAGCAAGCCAGAGTGCAGGTCAAGCTCCCTGAAGAGGATTCTGAATGCCGCTTCAATTGATTCACCTCGCAAATCTTTGTTCCCTACCTAACAAAATGTTTACTGGTCTTCTCACAAAGTCCAGTAAAGACTTTGAACATTCTGCTGCCCTGTGCTTCAGGGAGACATGGCTTTGTGAACACATCCCAAGTGGTGCCCTAATGCTTCTGGCCTTCCAAGTTAATCATGCAGACTGCACCATAGAGCTATCGGAGAAAACAAAAGACACCAGAATATCCTTCTAGATTAACAAAAAAGGATTTATCAAGGTCATGGAGAAGACTCTCTGATGGTTAGTAAGTCATTTCTTGTGTACTTGAGTCCCGAGACGACTGAAAAATACACAAACGTAAACAAAACTAGGGAGCATGTACCGAAGGCACCAACACTGGTCAGCACCACCTTGAAAATAAGATGTTTCTACAGTATGTGAGCTTTTCCATTTTAGTTTTAATCTTATTGTACCTGTAAACCTGCATCTTCCCCAATTGAAAGACCACCAGAAATTTCATATGGATTTCATTCAATAACAAACCAACTTTTTTGTTTTTGATCCTCCTTTTAATCAAAAAGTTTTATTCTTCAACAGTTAGTCACTGGCATTGGTGAATTAAGTCCTTTGGCATTCGAAATGTCCATTTTCTGAACCACTTATTCTCATACCGGTTGTGGGAGTGCTGGAGCCTATCGCACCTGTCAACGGGCACGAGCTGGAGTACACCTTGAACTGGTTGCCAGGCAATCACAGGGCACATAGAAACAAACAACCATTCATACTCACAATCACACTTGGGGGCAATTTAGCATCATCAATCAACCTCACATGCATGTTTTCGGAATGTGTGAGGAAACCGGAGTGCCTGGAGAAAACCCATGCAGGCACGGAGAGAACATGCAAACTCCACACAGGCAGGGCCAGGATTTGAATCTTGGTCCTCAGCACTGTGAGGCTCTATCCGGGTAACTACTGTGCCCCAGTTAATAGTATTAATTTGTTTTTGATATAAGTATTGGGGCTGGAAAGCGTTGGCCTCACAGTTCTGAGGTCCCGGGTTCAATCCCGGACCCACCTGTGTGGAGTTTGCATGTTCTCCTTGTGTCTGCGTGGGTTTTCTCCGGGCACTCCAGTTTCCTCCCACATCCCAAAAACATGCAACATTAATTGGACACTCTAAATTGCCTCTACGCATAATTGTAAGTGTAGCTGTTTGTCTTGATGTGCCCTGGGATTGGCTGCAACCAGTTCAGGGTGTACCCCGCCTCCTGCCCAATGACAGCTGGGATAGGCTCCAGCACGCTTGTGAGGAGAAGCGGATAAGAAAAGGAATTGATGGATGATTATTGGGGGGCGGCAAGGTGGGGCAGCTGTAACACGTTGGCCTTACAGTTCTGAGGTCCGGGGTTCAATCCCAGCCCCACCTGTATAGAGTTTGCATGTTCTCCCCGTGACTGCATGGGTTTACTCTAGGCACTCCGGTTTTCTCCCACATCCCATAAATACACATTAATTGGAGACTCTAAATTGCCACGAGGTCAGCTATACCTTTTCCTTATCACTTTTCCTCACTAGGGTCACAAGCATGCTGGAGCCTATCCCAGTTATCTTTTGGCTTGAGCCAGAGTTCACCCTGAATTAGTTTCCAGCCAATTGGAGAGCATCTATTAAAAAACAACAATTTCCACTCACATTTACACCTTAGAGCAATTTACGATCTTCAATTAACCTAACATGCATGTTTTTGGAATGTGAATGGTAATTGGAATAGCAAGAGAAAGCCCACACAAGACACTGGAAGAACATTCAAACAACACAAAGATGAGACCTGAGTTGAGCCTGGGTCCTCAGAACTGTGAGGCAGTAGTGCTAACTAATCGTCCACTTTAATTGCAGTTTCAATGTGAATTTTTACTCTTTGTCGCTCCATAGTTTGTGAAATAGACGGTGGAGGAAATTTGTACCTGCAAAGTGCGCAACCACTCAGCGTACCACTCTGGGGGGAAGAATGTTGACCATGGGAACAGCATCTCGGGGCATGCGGGTGCCATTAGGGGTTTTACACAAGTCACCATTAAAGCCAGCACCGCCACTGGAAATGGCTGTGTTCAGTGAGACAGCACCATAATTGCCCTTCCCCGTCATTGTGATTCAAGCTTCGCAATGGATAGGACTGCCAATTTTTTTCATTGACCTTTGGAGCTAATGATTATGCTAACAAGATAAAGGTGTGCAACCATTTTAAGGACCAGGAAAGAAACTTCTGACCAGCTGAGATACTGTTATCCTGTATGTTATTGTTATGTTTCAGTTTATCCAGATTTAAAGAGAAGTTTAAAGATATTATTTTCCTGTTATACATTGTACATTGTTTCCACAATAGTTTAAGCTTAAAAACACAACTATGTCATTTAGTAATTTGGAGTCGTGACTTAATCAGGAAATACAGTGGAGATATAGCTTGCTTAATAAGTCAGAATACTTTTTTGACTCTCTACTTAACACCAGTTCATGCACCCATTTTGCAGACACTATTGGAGCTGGGTGCATCTCCAGACTACAAGGACAGCCGTGGTCTGACTCCTTTGTATCACAGCGTGGTTGTGGGGGGCGACCCAGGTTGCGGTGAGCTCCTTTTGAATCATCGAGCCTCTGTGTGCTGCCAGGATGAGAATGGCTGGCATGAAATTCATCAGGTACACACAAGCACTTTATTTTCACATAGGGAATTTAGGCTGGTTAGTTATTAAGAGTAGTTTGATTTGTCAGTATGAAAACACATCGACACACACTGTGCATCTAAGAAGATAAAAATCATGTTGGGCAAGTTGCCCTGCAGCTATGACAACACTATGCGCATCTCAACGGTGTGTGTGTGTGTGTGTGTGTGGTGTGTGTGTGTGTGTGTGTGTGTGTGTGTGTGTGTTTCTGTGTGAATGTGTTTCTGCATGTGTGAAAGTTTGTGTATGTGTGCGCGTGTACACACGCGTGTGTGTGTGTGCACATGGTTATCTGTGTTATAGACCATCAGTTTTATCAGACTGCTCACATCTCACTCACTGCGTTCACTTCCAAATTGTTTGCCTTCCCCTATCTGTTTTTGATTCAGTAATGATCAGCTTTTAGGCTGGTTATACAATGTTTAGAACTATTTATATCCATCACATATTCCAAATAGTATGGAAATGTCAGTGCTTATAATGTTTTTATTGATATCAACTGGCCATTGTTTTATAAAGTAGATTCAATTTTCCTTATCCTCACGAGGGTCACAAAAGAAACTAAATCCATCCATCCATTTTCTTTTTGCCGCTTATTCTCACGAGAGTTGCAGGGAGTACTGGAGCCTATCCCAGCTGTCAACAGGTAGGAGGCAGGGTACACCCTGAACTGGTTGCCAGTCAATCGCAGGGATCCAAACTTCCTGAAAAATCTAAGTATTGTGTCACCACGATATAAACATTTTTCTTAGAACAGAATTCCAAATCGAGGAAAAAAAGGAAAAGCCACCTTGACCCACCTACAATGTTACCAAGAGGTTGAGGTTTAAATTTTATTATTTAGTTTCTTCTGGCGGCACCGTGGATCAGCTGGTTAACCGTTGGCCTGACAGCTGTGAGGACCAGGGTTCAATCCCGGCCCTGTCTGTGTGGCGTTTGCATGTTCTCCGCGTGCCTGCGTGGGTTTTCTCCAGGCACTCTGGTTTCCTCCCACATCCCAAAAACATGCAACATTAATTGGCCTCTCTAAATTGCCCCTAGGTGTGATTGTGAGTGAGTGACTGTCTTTCTCCATGTGCCCTGCGATTGGCTGGCAACCAGTTCAGGGTGTTCCCTGCCTCCTGCCCGTTGTTAGCCGAGATCATCTCCAAAATTCCTGTGACCCTTGTGAGGATAAGTGGCTAGGAAAATGGATGGATGTAGTTCCAGGAACGTTACTCCAGACTTTACCCTCCCAAGCCACCAAAATTGAAAACCCCAGGCTGAGGGCCCCACATCCAAGATGCATGACCGGCTTGAGCCACATGAAATGTTGGGTGGATTTTGAGAGATTGAGGGAGCTATAAATGAACCCCGGTGGGATTGATGACTTACGTGATCAGAAAAGAACAAATGAAGTGTGGTGTAAGGTTTCGTGATTCGGTCTAGAGGAAGGTCACAGGATGAGAGCCAAACCATCTGACCCACCTTCTATTTCAGACGTAGGGGGGAAATGAAGATCCACCGATCATTTGTTTGTTTTGGCAGAATGAGCCTGGGTGCCTCTGACATCCTTCCAAATAGATTGGATCCATCATAGGTGCTCCCTCATTGAAAGAACTGCAACAATATGCTCCTGTTCCTGAAACAGAGGTAGTGAAAACCATAGCATGGGTAATATAACATAATGGGAAAAATATCTTAGGTGGAGATGGAAAGGGAGTTTTTAGCATTTTCAACCCATGTGAAAAAGGCACTCCAAGAGGCAGCCACGCAGAACAGAGCTGACTCCAGGTTTTGATTCACCCCCTCCATCCTGGCCATTAGATTGTGGATGATATCCTGAAACACATATATTGGTTGGTGAACCCAACAACTTACAGTAACGTTGCAAGTTTTGGGGTGTGGAGGGAATGGGCCAAATGATGACTTGATGACTGGATTTTAGCTAGGTCCTGTCAAGCGGTTTGTTTTCTACTTTAGTTTTGGCAAATCAAATTTCATGCTGCCCGGGGCCACATTAAAGCAAAGTAGAGCAAAGTTGGTACAGCACTGCACCCAACCCATCCTGTGAGCCATCACAAGTGCAAAAGGCTGTTTGAAGTCAGGATAACCCAGAATTGGCGGTTTGGTGATGGCCTTGATCAGCTGATTCAACACTTCCTGGTGCTCTGCAGTCCACTGAATTGGTGTGCAAGAGGGTAAGTGACCTTCTTTGTCTTTCTCGGTTTCTTTTGGTTCTCTGATGGTGGTCCTGGGTCTTGTTGTTCAGATTTGGGTGGAGCAAGAAGGTTATACAATGGCCTGGCTTTGCAGGCAAAGTGAAGAATGAAAGATCGATAATAGGACAGGAAACCTTTGGCTAAGGAGCATAGATTAGAGAAAAAAAGCATTTGGTGCAGGTCTTCTACCGTTGCAAACATCCTCTCTTTAAGGGCCATCACTGGTGCAATCTCTGCTGAGTCAATGGTGTAGCCCTCCACTGTTACCATTTTGCCCGGGAACCTCACTTTTCATTTGAAAAGTTGGCATTTCTTCGGTGACAATTTCACACCGTGGTCCTTGTAGCGCTTGAGAACCAGGCGGACATGTTCCAGATGTTCATCAAAACTGTCACTGTGCACCAAATTATCATCAAGGCAAGGTAGGAAAATTGTGTGTCTCTCAGGCCGATTAAACAGTGCTGCATGCTTCTTTGGAACTCAGCGAGTGCAGAGCTCAGACCAAAGGGAACGCGGACCCATTCGTACAGTCCCCAGGGCGTGATGAAGGCTGTCATTGGACAGGTCTCTTCTTCCAGGAATCCCTGGTGGTACGCCTTCCCTTGGTCCAACACTGAGAACCACGAGCTCCTACCAAGGGTGTCCAACATGTCCTGTATTCTTGGTATTGGGTGGCGATCAGGCACTGATTTGCCATTCAGTTCTCTGTAGTCGCAACAAAGGCGGAGAGTGCCATCTTTTTCCAAACACATACCACTAGTGACAAGTGACCTTGAAGGTGTGATCCAGCCCCTGTTCAACAAATCCTGCAGGTACTCGTTCACTTCTTGATGAAGGGGTCTTTGGACGGACATGTGAGTCTTTTGCACTGGACTGGTGTCGTTAAGAGTAATATGCATCTTTAATGATGGAATCCAACCTATATCGTCACTGTCGTATGCAAAGGCTTCACATTCCTCTTGCAGCATTGCCTTAGCAGCGTCTTGCTGGGGCTCAGTGAAATGGCTGAGGTCAACTTGTGAGTCCCATTCCCTCGGTCTCTCAACCCTGGTGCCCTCCGGTTGTTTTCTGCTCAGTGTCTGTTTTTGATTGATCTCCTTTGGCCGAAAGCCTGATGAATACACTTTCTTTACAGTTTCTAAATGTCCAATGACTGTGTCGATTCAGGTAAATAATGTGGTCAGTCGTGTTGGTGATGGGGACTGGTATGTATCTAACTTTTCTTTCAAGAATACGCACCAGCACTTCAATGATGGACATACCTTCTGGTGGAGGATTGAACACATCTGGTGTAAACATCATGTCGAGCCCTTGTGTTTGTGCATTCCAATGTGCTCTGACATGAACAGTGGACACTTGGTTCGCTGGCAACGCAATTCTTTTCCCACCAGTGCAGACAACACCAGTGTTTGGACCTAAACCACGTTGCACTAGCTTGACCACATTTAGGTCTGTCTTTACTGCGATGGAGAATGTTTTACTTACTTTGTGCGCCAGTTACTTTTGATCTCCCTTGGTCTTGGCTTCCCTTCCATTAATTACAGCTTCATTGACATTATAGCCAATGATAGGGTCACTGGCAACTGCTGGGTCACTGGACACCAGTATCGGAACTTGCATTTTGTTTTTGTCATTGACCAGCTGGAAACTGACTTCAATCCAGCCAATATAGGGTATTGGCACGTCATTGGCTCCCAGAATTGTCAGATTTTCCTCCTCCAGTAGCTCTGCAATGGGCCTGATGACTGTGTGAGGCAAATATTGTTTGCGCCAGGAATCATTAATGATGCAGGACAGGGCACTAGTGTCCCACAGCACTTTAACTGGACGATTGTCCATGTAACAGCTAACAATGCACGATTTCCAACATGTCCAACCAGCTGTGATTGGTGCCTGGACAGTAGGTGCTGGGTTGAATTTACTGCTGCTGCCCTATTCTGTTGCATTTTCTCTTGCAGTGACAAACCAACGTTTCTTTGCTGATTTTCGGACTCCTTGTTCTGGACTACAGTTGGTCCCACTCCAGCAGTCCTGGTGCATTTCCCTGCATCTACGGGAGAAATTACCATCTTGTCCACATTTGAAGCAGTGTGAACAATTGTCACCTTTTCCTTCATTTCTGCACTTTTGACAACCTTTCAGTATCGGCTTCTGTTTCGTTTCTGTGCGCAGCTCTTCCATCATCTGTTGGATGCTCAAGGTCAAGGTGCTTGGACAGTCACAGTTGAATTGGGCTCCTTAGGTAAACCCTTGGATGGGACAGATTCAGTTTGAATATCAGAGCAAAGCTCTTACATTTTAGGGCCTTTAGCAGCAGTGAACCTCTTTTGCTTTTCTTGTCGCTCATTTTCCACCCTGGAAGCTTCATTCACTTGCTCTATGAGTTCCTCATCTGTGATTCTAACATCATTGAAGTAAGGTAATATGTTAAATTTTACAGAGTCACTCAATAATCCTGTTTCAGTGGACCTGAGAAACCTTCGCTGGATGATGGCTTGACTGTAATGTCATTCATCTTCATTTTCAGCTTTCCATAAATTCTCTATTATTTCAATTGCACAAAACACGAAGTTCACAGCCGTCTCCCTTGGGTCTTGAGATAGGTCAATAAGTTGTCGATAAAGGTCTGTGGAGCTATCGACCTTATAGTGACCTCTCACGATGGTGAGGAGTGAGGAGTGTCAACCTACGCTTTATCTCCAACATGTCTTTAATGATAGTCCTGGACTCACAGCCCTGATCACAGCTTCAATTATCTCAGACTCTGCGTGCCCCTTTTCTGTCCCCATCTCAATCTGTCTGACTAAATTGAGGTACGACAATTTATCCTTCTGCCCACTTTCCACGATTTAGTCGCATATTTTAAACTCTCTCCTCACTGTGCCTGCAGGCAACATGTGTGATGGGCCCCTTAGTGAAGGTTCTGGACTCTGTGGCAGAGGGTGGCGCAGTGATGAGTGTTTCTCGTGTGTACGTGCCTTAACAGCTGGCATTGAGTGACGTGGTGAAGATTCACTGTCCAGCCTTCTCTTGGCAGTGTTCCAATGTCTTTTGTGTGGTTTTTCCATTTTGATCAGGACATTTTTCAAAACTTCTTTAAACACCACATCAGGATGATCTATGTCTATACCCTCCAGTACCTCTTCTGCTTTCATTTTAAGAAACCTGCTGGCACGCTGCCGGGCTCTCTCTTGTCCAGGCCATCATACCTCAAAGACCTGCAGACATCCAGTAGTTTCCTCCTTTAGCTGTCCACAGGGCTGCACTTACTTGTTCTCTCAGAAGCTGAATGTCCTCCATTTCTCTTAGATTTGATGAAGGTTCGTCTCTTGGGTGAAGGAAGGGGAGTTGATGGGTTTGAAGTTCATCGATGCCACCTCCTGGCTAGCTCGCCAAAATATGGTACACTTTAAAGAATGGAGTCACCCAGTTCTTTGTGCAGCATATTAAAGTTGCGTTTATTTTATTTCTTTCTGTAAACAGCACAGAATACACGTTTAGCTCACAGCACATAAATAAGCATCCGCTAACACTTCTGACATGCTCTTCATTTCACTGTACTGCAGCTTCTTCTGCAAATGAGCTGGCCAGCGTCGGCCGGCGGCTGCAACACATTTCCCCCGGCTGGCGAATAGCTGTTACTATAAGAACTAACACACTTAAACGAAGCAAATATGTTTTACATGTCTAGTCATAGAAGAGTTTAATTTGAGGGATAAAGTATTTTGAAAAAATGTTGTGTGTGTTGTGTATTGGGTGGGCCAAAAATAATGATGTTCATAACTGTACATCTTATTAATGTCCAAACACCATGTGCCACACACGTGGGTTTTCTCCGGGCTCTGTGGTTTCCTCCCACATCCCCAAAATATGCATTCATTGCAGGCTCTAAATTGCCCCTAGGTTTAATTTTGAGTGTGACTGTTGTCTGTCTCCATGTGCCCTGCAATTGGCTGGCAACCAGTTCAGCGTGCACTCTACCTCCTGCCCGATGACAGCTTTGATTGGCTCCAGCATTCCTGCAAACCTAATGAGGATAAGCGGCTCAGAAAGTGGATGGATGGGTGACTGATTATTTTGATTATTTTAAATGACACTGCTTCCATTTCTGCAGGTGAACATGCAAGTTCGAGACTTTACATCAGCAATACTTACCGTCATTTAGTTGAGGTGAATTGCTGCCCTTTCCTTTGTTCGAAAGCCCCTTTTCATGTATCCTTGACCCTGTGACATAATCTCACAAAGGTTAAGGAAGAGGTGGCTTTAAATTTAGGAGATTGGAGAATCTTTTGCTTTGCAGATTTCAGCATTTCAAGTGCTCTGCTCAACAAATACAATTCATTGTGCTTTAACACAGAATCCTTTTTTCTACTTGTGATTAGTGCATTTTATCATATTTAGATGTCATCTAATGCCTTGAATCTCCTGCTCATGTATGTGGTTATGTTCGAACTAAGGGTATACAGTTTCTCCGCATTCTTAATCTTATCTCGTTTGTAGCACATTGGCATCTAGTGTAAAATGCATGTTACTACAACATGTGCTTTCTCCCGTTGGAGGTAAAGGTTGTGTGCTACTGTGATCTTGTGTTTGCAGGCCTGCCGACATGGACATGTGCAGCACCTGGAGCATTTACTGTTCTATGGAGCAGACATGAGTGCTCAGAATGCCTCAGGAAACTCTGCCTTACATGTCTGTGCGCTATATAACCAGGTGAGTAGTGTGCAGAAAGTGTGATGGAATAGTGTCAATTTTAGCCAGGTGTCAATTTTCTGGTTAAATATATGCCTAAGAAACGAGGAGGGTCAATATAGCATGAGAGGAAAAATAGAAATTTAGTCACATTATAAATAACACATTTTGATTGCAAACTGTCTCATAACACAAAAATAGCCTTGGCAATGTAGAATCAACCCTTTTCATGATCTAGAATATTAATACACCATTCTCGATACAACTCATGCTGTGTTTGTGCTCATTTAAGGGCTAACTGTACTATTTAGAGCTGTATGCTGACATGGCACAAACTGATACAATGTTAAAATTATCAACTAATGTGGAAGAAAAGCAAAGCAAATTTGTTTTTATAGTGCACTTCATACACGAGGTAACTCAATGTGCTTTACATGATTCAAGGCATTCGAAAACAAAGAGATAAAACATTTAAAACAGGATGAAAACAAGGAAAATGACTGCATACAGTGCAAGTAATATGATGAAAAAGTGGATATATTCTAAAAAGCATGAGAAAAAAAAAAGTTTTCAACCTGGATTTAAAAACATTCATACTTGGGGCTTAGCATAATAGCTAAATGCTGCTTCACCATGTTTGCTTTGGACTCTGTGCTTCACTATTTGACCTGAGTCAGTCGATCTCAGAGTTCTACTGGGTTTGTATTCCGTAAGCCTTTCTTTCATGTATTCAGGACCTAAATCATTTAGTGATTTATAGACCAATAGCAGAACTTGAATGTCTATTCTAAAGCTGACTGGAAGCCAGTGCAAGGACTTTAGGATTAGAGTTATATGCTCTGACCGCTTTGTTTTAGTCAGAACGCGAGCTGCGGCATTCTGAAGGAGCTGCAGCTGTTTAATACTCTTTTTTTTTTTTTTTGGGAGTCCAATCAGAAGACCATTACAGTAGTCAAGTCTAGTTGTGATAAAGCATGAATGAGCTTTTTCTGGTCTGCTTGACACATACAAGAGGTCAATTGAGATATGTTCTTCAGATGGCAGAAGGCAGTTTTTGTGATTGATTTGATATGATTGTTGAAACTCAGGTCGGAATCAATCAGAACACGAAGGTTTTGGACTTGGTCTTTGGGTTTCAAAGATAAAGAGTCCAGGTGTTTACTAACAATAATTCCCTTTTCTTTATTGCCAGAAACAATTGTCTCAGTGTTGTTGTAATTTAGTTGATGAAAATTTTGGCTCATCCAGTTATTTATCTGATTTAGATAAATACCTCAACTGAACTGTAGCCATCTGGAGACACTGCTAAATATAATTGTGTGTCATCTGCATAGCTATGGTAGTCAAAATTAAAGTTTTGAGGAATTAGACCCAAGGGTAGCATATACAGGCTGAACAGAAGAGGTCCAAGAACTGACCCTTGAGGGACCCCATAGTTCATTGCCATTCGCTGAGACTGAGCACCTCCAATGGTCACAAAGTAGCTCCTTTCCTCTAGGTAGGAACTAAACCATTTAAAGACCGTTCCATTTAGTGGTAACCACGTTTCCAACCTGTTTAGCAGTATGTTCTGATCTACCGTAGCAAAAGCCGTACTGAGATCCAACAAGACCAAAATTGACACCTTTATTGAGTCAGTATTCAACCTCATATCATTTAGCACTTTGATAAGAGCAGATTCTGTACTCTGATGAGTTCGGAAAGCTGATTGAAATTTGTCAAAAAGTCCATTTAAATTCAAGAAATTGCTGAGTTGATTTAAAATAACTTTTTCAAGAATCTTGGCTATGAATGGGAGATTTGAGGTGGGTCGATTGCTTGCTAACATGGAATTGTCCAGTGCTCTGTTTTTTAGAAGAGGCTTAACAGCAGCTACTTTAAGAGCTTTGGGAAACTCGCCAGACTGAAGTGAGCAATTGATTTGCTTCAAATCAGGTAGCACTGACTTCACAACAGTTTTGAAAAAGTCTGATGGTATTGAGTCGAGAAAGCTCGTTGATGGTTTCAACTGCTGAACAATTTTCTCTACAGTTTTTTGGTCAACTGTATCAAATTCTGACAAGTTAATAGAGTTTTCTTTGGGTGGCTTCAGATGAGAGGTCATTCTATCTTTTTGCTGATTTATGCTGACATTTGACCTGATGGATTGTATTTTTTTACTAAAATAACAGGCAAACACATTGCATTTGTCAGCTGTTGAGAATGGTTCGATAGACTCACATTTTATCCTCACTATGTTGGAAGTTCTACTTTTTTGGTGCCATATCTTTTTGACCAACTTTCTGTCCCCTGTAATTACAGGGATGAAAAATGCCTGATTCCCATAGGGATCTGACTTATTCTGGAAAAGACCCGGTAAATATCAGTCAGATTTACAGATAGTCATCATGGGTAGAGGAGGGGCCTTTTGGTTCTTACTGGACGGTGGTTTCAGGCAAGGGGGGATGGGAAAAAGATCTTGGCGTGGTATGGGCTGGACTCCATCATTGACAATAGTCTTCATCCTATTCATCAGATCCAACATTGCATTCAGGCTGGGAGAGGTGGAGCCAACATCTACTGCGGATTGTATGGTTGTTGTAGTCATAGAGGGGAGATTCTGAGGTATGGATGGCTCCAATGGGACAGGAAGAGGTGTGGGAGATTTGAAGTGCCGGTACATTCTATTTGTCATTTGCTCATCAAATTGTTGGGATGATGCAAATTAATCTGTGTGCACCTTGTCTGGGCTAATCTCTTGTTCCTCCAATTGTTTGTGAACAACTGGACCCTTTTGTCTTTGGTTTTTGTAAACATTTTCTTGACAGGGTGGTGAATGACGCACACAGTATAAAATGTTGGCAGCTAATAACTTAACCCCTTGTCTATTTAGACAGAACCCGTCTGCTTTGTAAAGATTTTTACACTCCCAAAAAGGCAGAAATTGTCAATGAAACTCACGGATGGTGGAGTGCACACCTTGCCTAACCTACCTATTCAATTGACGGAGCCTCGAGAAACATTCATCTCCAGATCGTACAAGTGGGAGAGGTCCGCTTATGAAAACCTCAGCATCCATCCCTTACACTTTTGTGAGGAGATCTAAGAAATCTCGCTTCAGTACCTCTGATTGCTGCTTCAGAACATCCAGTGCCCCTGTATGTATAATGACAGATTTCACAGTTGGGTGCTGATCAGTAATCTCCAGGATTTTTTGAGGGATATCCAACACCGTGTCATTAGTCAGACACAATACTTTCGTGTTCGTCTCACTGCAAAAACGTTTCACATCCTTGATGGCTCCGTCACCAACTATTAATGTTTTTTTCAATTTTTTTCTTAGATGATTTAATTTCATGCCTTTCATGGTGGTGGAGGATGAGCATTCTTGGCCTGGGTCTTGTAAGAGTGCCTCAAATATATTTTTAAGTCTGACATCAATATTTTGCACTGACTCACATTCTTTTTTTCTTCCTCTTCGTTGTAACGACCGTCCATGGCCGCTCACTTGGTCTTTAAGCGGCTTGCAACGCAGGACAGACAGATTCTTCGGTAATCTCCTGGTGCTGTTGTGTCTTCCTTTTTAAATGTCACATATGTTTGGGCTTTGCTCCCAGTAAATTCCAGAGTCCGTTATCCTTTTCCACAGTTCACTTCAGTCCTAGTTGTTGAGCTAGGTGGCTGTCTGTTAGCACACCTCTGCTCCCCATGGAAGACATGACATTATAGCTGCTGATTATTATGTAAATTCAAAGGTTCTTTTTAACTTTTGACCATCATTTCTGCTTCCATTTCCTTCAGTGGGAACTTAGTTCGATCTTCCATTATGAACAGACAATTGATACCAAGCAGTTTTTGATGACTGAAAGGCTCAAATGAGTTGCAATCTCTGAGCATGTTAAGATTTTCAACCAGTAGGTCACAATATATTTGGTAATTAGTAATGCAAGTCTGTCAATATTATCTTGGCCAACTCATCACCAAATGCACATAGATATGATTTTCATTCCAAACGGCAGTAAACCATGCAAGACTCCAAAATAGAAATAATTCAGACTGTTCCCTTTGACTATAGTGGACACCATACCATCAACAAGGACAGAGGCATGAAATTCCCATTTGTTAAAAAGACCCCCAAACCAGCTTCAGTTATATTGTCAGAATATGCTACCATCATGTCACTGCATCAATATTGCCATTTTTTTAAGCATACACCAGTCACTCACATTTCAAAAACAGTTGTGGTCAGTCATGCTCGCAGATAAAGTTGCGGGTGTGATTAGGGATGGAATCTCAAGACCCTAAAATAACTTACTACTTACTATGTCACATAACTTTAAATTAAAAATAAAATAAACAAATACATAACTAAAATATAAATGTAAAATTTCAAACTCAGAAATGATAATTTCCAATTTCGACTATTAGTAGAACATGATATAAAATGGTATTTAAATTTTTCATCAATGAAAATTTTTGATCTGACAAACTTTATCTGAAGAAAAGTTAAATGCACTGGCCCATCAAGGAGTAAACATGAATGTTCTATACCCTCAATGTAATGAAGATGCCGAAAGTTTAGTTCAACATAATCGGCATTAGTGGCAAAAAGCTAGCAATACATTGTAACAAACATTCCTGTCAGCAGTCGTGATGTATTGTTGTGGGGGGGGAGCACGAATCGGGGGACTGCCGTAAATAGGGTGGCTTGCTAGAACACACTTTTATGTACATACGCTCGACGTATTGGCCACACCTGAATCAAGGGACGAGGTGTAAATCGCAACGACTTAGTCGCCAGATGCATGTGTATATCCAGTTGTCGAAGACGAGCGGAAGCGAATTAACGGTCCAATTTCTTATCGGATAAAACATCAACTTTGGCATTAAATATGCGTCCTCTATGCCAAGTGTCTCTCATTTTTCCACGTACCTTTGTTTATGATCACCTTCTAAATGTTTAACGGTATCCGACAAAACTGTGGGTGACGTGCTATAAGACATATTTTTGTTTCGTCTCAACAGACTGAACAATGCTTTGTTTGACCAGCAATATGGCCAGTCATGTGATTTCGGTGACGTAGGTGCATGAGCTCTATAAGGGGATCACACTCCTCAGCCTCCCTGGTAAGGTCTCTTCAGGGGAGCTGGAGAGGCGAGTCCATCGAGAAGTCGAATCTCAGATTCAGGAGGAGCAATGTGGTTTTTGTCCTAACCGTGGAACAGTGGATCAGCGGTCCACCTTCGGGAGGATCCTCAAGGGTGCATGAGAGTTCGCCCAACTAGTCTAAATGTGTGACCGCGTCCGTCGGGGGAGTCTTGTGGGGGTTTTCGGGAGTATGGGGTACTGAACTCTCTGACACAGGCTGTTTGGTCCCTGTACAACCAGTGTCAGAGTTTGGTCCATATTGCTGGCAATACGTCAGACCCGTTTCAAGTAAGAGTTGGACTCTGCCAAGGCTGCCCTTTGTCACCGATTTTGTTCAGAAATTTTACGTACAGAGTTTCTAGAGGCAGCGCGATGTAGAGAGAGTCCGGTTTGGTGGCCTCACCATTGCATCTCTGCTCTTTGTAGATGATGTGGCTCTGTTGTCTTCATCAAGCCGTGACCTCCAATGCTCACTGGAGCGGTTCACAGCCAAGTGTGAAGCAGCTGGGATTAGAATCAGCACATCCAAATCTGAGACCATGGCCCTCAGCCGGAAAAGGGTAACATGCCCTCTCCATGTTAGGGCTGAATTCCTGCCCCATATGGATGAGTTCAACTATTTTGTGGTCTTGTTCATGACTGAGGGAAGAATGGAGCGGTAGATCGACAGGTGGATTGGTGCAGTGTCTGCAGTGATGCAAACTTTGTATTGTTCTGTTGTGGTAGAGAGGGAGATAAATCCAAAGGCAAAGGTCTCAATTTACCAGGCGATCTATGTTCCTACCCTCACCTATGGTCTCAAGCTGTGGGTGGCTGGGGAAAGGAAAGTCTGGGTATTCCTAAAATAAATAAAATAAAGCTTCTGCCCCTGTCACCCGAGCCGTAAAAGCAATAGAAGATGAGTGGATGGATGGCCATTTGGATGTATCTTGCAAGTGGCTGGTGACCAGGTTGGTGTGTACGCCGCCGCTCACGCCAGAGATAGCTGTGTTGTATACGTAGCTCCCTATATGATAACTTAAAAAGTAGATCTGGTAAACAATGTATACTTACTGCATTTCTCATTTTGGTCTTTGGAAGTAAAGTACTGTAGTCAGGCAGCAGCAGTGGCATAAGTGCAAGAGATAGATTCAGGGAAACTACGTAAATGGGAGTGAATATGCTCATTGATTCTTTTGTAACACAATGCATCATTGTAAAATTGGATTAATAGAAAAATATTTTTCATGTCAGAAATATTTAAAACTTGCTTTAAAACACCTTTCCTTGTCCGATTGGGGGGTTTACATGAAAAGATGTCATCAGTCATTGCCAACTGTGGGCCTGTGAAGCCCTTTGGCACCTTTTGTAATTAAAGGCTATAGAAATAAACTTGACTTGACTCCATTTATCTTGATTCAACCTTTTCAGACACACATGAAATGTTGCCTGCACAAGTTACATTTCTTTTTTTCCACCCGCATTCTGGGCCTTGCTCCTGCAAGCAGTCAGTCGACCTGCACACTCACCAAGCGACACTAAAGCGGAGATTCAAAAGTCTGGCTGGAAGGCGTACATTCACAGGGCGAGATATAGCCCACCAGTCCACATTATAACGAAAGCTGGGCTCACCATTGGTCCTGCAATACATTGGTAGGCTCAGTTGTATGATACAGTGGCTGTATGTATGTATGTAGGTACTGTTTTAACTCATGAGAAAATTTGCAACTCCTTCAATTGAATAATCACTGTATTTTGTCACAAATTGTGTGAGACCAAAAGTGCTTCAGCATGGAGTCCCCATGTGTGAGCGCATTCCCAGTCAAATAATTTTTCATTCATGAATATGAATCAGAAAAACACTCAACAAATACTAAAATGCCTGGTGTCATTTTTGGTCAGTTTTGCTTGTCATTCGGCCCAAGAGGCTTCATTTTAGTAGCACTATGGACGTTCTGTCTTACCCTAATTAATCTCTTCTCTTCTCTTATGTAACTTGTAAAACAGTTCAAATAGAATGTAAAAACCTGGTGAATGGCTGAAGAAGGTCATGCCCAACTCCTCATATGATTGTGATGTGGTAAGATTGTATCTATTGAACAACACCATTGCCGCCTGTCTCTCTTTGAGGTATCTTTTGTGTTTTTGGTTAGCAAAAATTCACACAAGCTCTCTCACATTTCCATTTAAAGGCAACTATCTTATCTGATATCAAACGTGAATAAAATGACAGGCATTAGTGTAACACTTAGATGTTGAATCTGTGATGATATTTAATGCTGACAATATTGCTCTCTATCAATATCAGAACATGAGTCAGAATGAGCCATTTTCCTAACCCTTCATAGCTAATTATGGATCTAAACAAATTCTTTGTATGTGTGCGTGCAGAGTCCATGCGTGGTTGAGCACTTTGTGGGCGATTTGTGCAGCAGATTCAAGCCCCTCAGCAGTCTCCATCTCTCCGTTCTTCTCTCGCTCTTCTCTCTTGATTTCTCTCGCCCTCCTCTCTCTATCTTTGGAGTGGAGGAATAGAAACACACTTAACAGGCAGCGAGGCTACATTTCTGACATAGGTAGTCGATGTCCTGTTGTCTCTTCTATCTCAATACGAGGGATGAGATGATATTAAACACTTCTTGTTCTACTGACTCATTTGGCTTTATACGATTTATCTCTTGTCACTGGAAGACACACGACCTTTCCTCTGACCAAAGTAGGAGACTTGAAGCGCCCCGATGTTGTCTTAGATTCATCGCTTCTTTCTTCAAATACATATTCTTTCTTTCCTAGGATAACTGTGCCAGAGTGCTGCTTGTTCGTGGAGCTGATAAAGAAGTGAGGAACCACAACAGCCAGAGTCCTTTTCAGGTAGAGTCAAAAATAAAAGAATGCAAAAGTTCTCTCTCATTCCATTTTAACCCTTGTAAATGATTGATTTCAGCTTTCAGTTCAAAGAAAGCATTTATGGTACATTTCACATTTGTTTCCATGGTAGCAGTACAATATGCTCAAGGTCAGATACGACAAGGGATTGCAAACGTCTTTCTCGGAAAGACTGGATTCGATGCGTTTCATTTGAACAGCATTTTGGGAGAAATTGCAAGTGATTGATTTAAAGTTATTTCCCTCTTTTGTGTCTTTTGTGTATTTTTTCAGATTGAAATTTCAAGTTTTATCTGACCTAGAGCATTTTGGTACTTTTTGACCTCTTCTGAAATAATTGCCTTTTTTAAAAGAATATAATGCGGGGTGGCACAGTGGTGCAGATGTAAAGTGTTGGCCTCACGGTTATGAGGACCAGGGTTCAATTGCATCCCCACCTGTGTGGAGTTTGCATGTTCTCCCTGTGCCTGCGTGGATTTTCTCCTGGCACTCCAATTTCCTCAGATATCCCAAAAACATGTAACAGTAATTCGATACGCAAAATTGCCCTTGGGTGTGATTGTGAGTGCGGCTCTTTGTCTTAACTTGCCCTGCCATTGGCTGGCAGCCAGTCCAGGGTTTACCCTGACTCCTGCCCACTGACAGCTGGGACAGGCTCCAGCACTCCCGAGGCCATTGTGAGGATAAGCGGCTAAGAAAATGGATGGATGGATATTATGCCATGATAGGAAGAATGTCCAAGAATCACCACATGAAGATAAAGCTACCATTTAACAATCCATATATTAGGACCCATCCTGAAAATAAAAACAATATTTTAAAAAAACATGAAAATGAAGTTGACAAACAAAGCACCTAACAGTACAAGGGCAGCACAGGAAAAAAAAAGTCATTGCAGAAGAAAAAAATACAATATAAAATGCTTTAAGAAGATATATCAACAGAGCATTTTAGTATAGGTTTCATTAATATCAGGACTTGTGATTTTTAGATTTGTACTACTTATATTCATAGCTTTTTTCAGTAGTTTTTACAATTTAATATGAAATGCAATGAAATAAAAGGAAGCAAACACAACAGCAAGAATGGTAGACGGAAGGACAATATTATTAGAACCAACTAAACATTAAACAATAAAGCTTGCCAGTTTTTGTTGAGAAACATGAGCCTGTTACCATGAACAGTCTAGTAACGGTCAGTAAATGTAAACAAGTAATGCAGAGATGCTGATGTGTTAATTCCTCTACCCATTGACACGCCAGCCCGTGACATTAGCAGCCCATGACAAAGACATTTCTTCATTATCCTACTACATGTTCTACGGTGTAATTGGCGCCTATGTTGAATGTCTGGATAGTTTATTGAGAGAATAACGAATGAAAACTGATGTTAATTACATTTGAGTAAGGTTGTTTTGTTAAAAACGAGCACTCTAGTGCATTGTTGCAGAAAGAAGGCAGCTCATTATTATAGGGTGTGCATATTAATTTCCATCCATATACTTTACATGAGTTTTGTCAGGACACCATTCTATTGATTGTATTGCTCACTTTTGAAAAAGAGTTTGGAAAATGACGTGACAGCCACTTGCTTTGTGGTGGTAGTGTCGTGTGTATGGCTGGTACCGTGTTCATACAAACTGAATCAATGACACCATATAAATTTTGCGATTCAACATAATTTTGGGCTGTGTTAATGTGAATGTGCAACTCGATGTGATAGTTTAATTTGAGCGAAGCTTGTGTTGAGGATGTGTTGTTCATAGCTTGACACCATACTGGTGTTCGTACAGATGACACCATAATATTTTGAGATTTTTTTAACATTTTAAATTAGCAATTAAACATAACTTTGAAGTTGTGTTGATGTCAGTGTGCAACGATATTTGATAGCAATATACCAACTTGAACAAAGTGGCGTTTGGAAACTCGAGCAAGATGTCTTTATTTTTTGAAATCCATGAAAAGTCTTCATTTTGGAGAAGGAGATATTCTGCTCTACAATTGCGATGTATAAAATATAAGTAAATACTCTGGAAGTAAATTAGTTCCACCAGGATTTCAATTTGAAATGCCACAGAAAACTGGATTTGAATTTGAGATGTAAAATGATCACATTTTCAATAGTTGCTACAATTCGCTGTCTGAAATTCAACCGTCTACAATTCACTGTCCACAATTCGCTGTCCGAAATCCAACAGGCTACATTTCACTGTCTAAAATTCACCGTCTGTGCCGCCAGACAGGGTTACTTCAGGTCAGAACCGAACACCCAGGCAATCGCAGTTACGCTTTCTTAGTCACGTGACATCACATACTAAGAAAGCGTAACTGGATTGGCCGGCTGTTTGGTTCTGACATGAAGTAACCCTGCATGGTGGCACAGACGGTGAATTTTAGACAGCAAAATGTAGCCAGTTCAATTTCAGACAGCGAATTGTAGCAGGTTGAATTTCAGAAAGCGAATTGTAGCCAGTTGAATTTCAGACAGCGAATTGTAGCCACTATTGAAAATCGGATCACTTTCCATTTCAAATTCAAGTCCTGTTTTCTGTGCCGTTTTAAATTCAAACCCTGGTGGCATTAATTTACTTCAATAAAATACTACTACTTTATAGAATTGTTTTTTTTTTTTTTTGTACACTCGGGCTATGCTGCAAATTTGGTCTTCCGTTCTGTCAATGACGTCAGCCGTAGACATCCCGGCATCATGATTTTGCCAATGGAAAAAGGAGCGTTCTCATAGCAATTACATTGTTAACATCCGTCCTTTTTCTTTGCCGCTTATCCTCACAAGAGTCGGGGGAGTGCTGGAGCCTATACCAGCTGTCAACGGCCAGGAGGTGGGGTACACCCTGAACTTGTTGCCAGCCAATCGCAGGGCACATTGACACAAACAGACGCACTCACAATCACACCTAGGGGCAATTTAGAGTGTCCAATTAATGTTGCATGCTTTTGGAATGTGGGAGGAAACTGAAGTGCCCAGAGGAAACCCACGCTGGCACGGGGAGAACATGCAAACTCCACACAGGCGGGTCCGGGTTTGAACCCAGGACCTCAGAACTGTGAGGCCAATGCTTTACCAACTGATCCACTGTGCCGCCCATTATTAACAATCTCTCCAAAATGGATTGTTCTTATTGGAAATGACCACCAGTTTGAGCTGAAAATACATAAAGAGAACTTTTTAGTGGAATATTATACGAAAACATTTTTCACAGAGGAGGCAGGAACATAGGGTGACCTACAAGAGCTTAGGTAGAAGCATGCAGGTGGATTACATTCTGTACAGACGATGTAATCTCGAGGAGGTTATTGACTATAAAGTAGTGGTCGGAGAGAGTTTAGCTAGACAGCATAGGATGGTGGTGTGTAGTAGGATGACTCTGGTGGTGGGGATCAAGATTAAGAAGACAAGGGCAGCGCGGCGAACCATGTGGTGGAAGCTGAGAAAGGAAGAGTTTTGTGGGGCTTTTTGGGAATAGGTGAGACAGGCTCTTGGTGAAAAGGAAGAGCTTCCAGAAGACTGGACCACTCCAGCCAACGTGATCAGAGAGACAAACAGCTCTGTTCTGGGTGCATTGCCTGGTAGGAAGGGAATGAAGGAGAGTTGGTTGTGGATTTTCAAAGTAAAGGAAATCATACAAGGAAAGGGATTAGCTAAGAAGAAGTGGGACACTGGGAGGACCAAGGAGAGGTGAAATGAAAATATGGAGATGTGACATAGGACAAATGTCAAGCCCAAACAAGAGGCATATGATGACATGTATGTCAGGTTGTACATTTAAGAAGGGGAACTGGTTGCCCAGACAGAAGGATAGAGCTGGGAAGGATTTGCAGCAGGTAAGGGTGATTAAGGATAGAGATGGAAATGTGTTGACTGGTCTCAGTGGTGTGCTGGATAGAAGGAAATAATCATTTGATAAGTAGATGAATGGGAAAAATTCGAGAGAATAAACAAGTGTGGTGCGCCAGGAAGTGGCGATGATTATTAAGGGGAAAATTAGAAAGACATTAAAGTGGATGAAAATTGAAAATGCAGTAGGTCCTGATGACATTCCTGTGGAAATATGGAAACATCTTGGAGAGATGGATGTGGTGAGGAATGTGATTTGCAGACCTGTGGGAAATACAGGGGAATAAAGTTGACAAGCCACACTATGAAGTTATGGGAAAGAGTGTTGAAGGTTAGACTGAGTACAGAAGTGAGCATTTGTGAGCAACAGTATGGTTTCATGCATAGAAAGACTACCACAGTTACATTATTTACCTTGAGGATGCTGATGGGAAAGTACAGCGTAGGTCAGAAGGAGCAACTGTCCATTGTCTCTTTGTGGAGAGTCCATGAAAGAGTAACCAGAGAAGATCTGTGGTACTATACTTTATGTGGAAGTCTGAAGTGGCAAAGAAATATGTTAGAATACTACAGAACATCTACTAGGGCAGCAAAACAGTCGTGATGTGTGGTGTTGGTGTTGGTGTGGATTTGGTGTGGCGTGGTTAAGGTGGGACTGGATCAGGTATCAGCTTTGAGACTCTTCCTGTTTGCTGTGGTAATGGATAGGCTGACAGATGAGTTTAGACTGGGGTCCCCGTGGACCATGATGATCACAGATGACATTGTGATCTGCAGTGAAAGCAGGGAGTGGGTGGAGGAACAATTTGAAAGGTGGAGGGATGCACTGCAAAGGACAGGAATTAAAATTAGATGAAGTAAGACGGAATATATTAATTAATTAATTATAATAAATGTGGTGGCACAATGGACGACTGGTTCGAGCGTCTGCCTAACAAATCTAAGGTCCGGGGTTCAAACGCCTGTGTGGAGTTTGTATGTTCTCCCCATGCCTGCGTGGGTATTCTCTGGGCACTCCAGTTTCCTCCCACATCCCAAAAACATGCTTTAATTGGCGACTTTAAATTTCCCATAGGTGTGATTGTGAGTGCAAATTGTTGTTTGCTGATCTGTACCCCGCCTCCTGCCTGAATATAGCTGGGGTAGGTTCTATCGCTGGATGAAAAAATAAATGGTATATATATGAAAGTCAAATAAATTTGGGCTTAGTTGAGAAAGTTTAGGCCAACACTGTCCAGCCGCACCATCGTGTCGCCTGTTAAATTATATTGAAAAAAATAATAATAATTTTATCTTGGTGGCATTGGTGGCCAATGTAATTTTTCAACAACAAAAATCCACTAGACATGCTGTGGACTCACACGTGTTTTCAAGAGGAAAATATCACTCTCTCGCATGGACTATCTTTATCACAGTTGCACTCGCCACCTACACTTGAAGCCCAAAGCTTAGTCCAAAATGTTTGTGCCTGTATGTGGTTGGAATTCGAGGAGATTTTGAACATTAGTGTGGTCACCAGAGATATGAAAGGATGATTATTAAACGCGGATATCAAAGTTTTACAAAATTACCATAGCTAATGAAATTTGCTGCCATTAATTCACAAGTATATACATAATTGGTTTCTTAAAAAATTCAAATGGGATTGGGCCAGGGCTCTGCTGGAAAATGAGCATTTCTGTGGAAAATTGTCCTTGTAAATAAAATAGTGGTGCTTTAATACGCAAAGAAATGGTGACAAAGTCAGTTCAAGCCGGAGGTATAACAGGCAAGTCAAAAAGACAAACTTGGTCTAAAACTGAATTTTTTCATTCATTTCGTGGCTCTGGATGGTAGCTCTTTGTTTGTTCACTCATCAAATCTAACCATCCTTAAAGACACTGGACATGCTGCACACCTGACTGTTGCCGTAAAATTGAATTATTAGGAGCCACATTATCAACCTGGGAGTTCAGAAACAGCTGAATGAGGCATGATTATGCTTTTGTGTACATGTTTTTAATTAGACCACTGCGTGGGTGTGTGGGATTACCATTCGGTATCATGTGTCAGTGTCTAAAATTGTTTGCGTGTGGCTGTGTATGTGTATACATCAGGCTATTTTTTATTCTCACCAAAGTAGAATTCAGTGTGTCTTTATAACGGGATCTAGATGTCATATGCACTTTTTTTTCACCAAGTGATATAGTATAAAAAACACCATGGTTCAGAATGGTATGCTTCTAACAATTACATATCTTTAGGTTCTTTGGGTCCTCTTCCCTTCCATCTACCCTTTTTTTCTTCTAAGCTTTTCATCCTGTCTACAAGCTTAAGTTACCATTACATTCATTGTCATTTGCAAGTTCTTCATAGATGTCTTACTTTCTCATATTTCTCTCTATCCCAAATACAGATTTGATTCATTATCTCTCATAATCCAGAAAATGGAGGAGATGCATCTCCTTATGGAGGAAAATTGCCATGTTCAAGATTGTTTTGTTACTATCATATTATAAAACAGACTGCATTGTGTATTCCACAATATAAGCTTTTATTCACAACCTCAGGCAACAACGACCACCACGGTCTGCTCCGCAACACTCAGGCAGCCAAAGTCATACCTTCGAAATAAAAGCACACCAGATGTTGGTCCAAATGGCTCTGCCTACTACAAAAACATAATAGTGACTAGTCCACGTCATACTCTAAATGTCATTGAGGAGTAGTAAAGTTGAGAACCTCTCATGAACATGTACAGAGTTCATTTACGTTAAATCATGGCTATACTTGTGCCCATGCTATGAAATTAAGAGAATATGTGTATCATTTACCTTTTTGGTCATGGTGTGATGGGTTCAGAGAGACTCAAAGGAAGTTACGCCAATGTAACCCTCCGTGATGTGATTGGATAATTCTGTAGTACATTTTCCATTTCTTCTATTATCTATGGCCTTTGGCTTGTACTGCTTTTCACTCCCTTGGCAAAAATAGCTGCCTTTTATTGTATTTTTATTCTTTAGGGTAGTTGAAATAATCTAGTTAGCCAATTCTTGTTGGCAAGATCCGTAACAAACATGCACACAATTTTCATACCTAGTAATTTTCTGCTTCTTTAAACCTAGAGAACCCATGGGGTCACATATGACCCAGTGCAATTAAGGTCCCACTGTATTAACGCAACGCACCACAGTTACTCTTTTTGCGCTTAAAGCCCAACGTCTCACATGTGGTTACTGCTGTACTGTACAGTAGTTGGTAGTTAAGGCCCACCGGGTCATATGTGTTGTATTATCTAAACCGGAAGTAAATTAGTACTTTTTTCCAAATGTGATGTTCTTGTGTTAATTTGATGCTTTTTGACTGACATTATTATTAGTACGTAAAATTTTAAAAGAAGATTTGGATGTATTGGGTTCTCCAGGGTGAAATCCACTCTGGTTCACACAATTTTCCTTTTTCCTCTGTTGCTGGTAGCACAGCTATTCTCACAAATATGTGTGCTGCCTGCTTGTTTTGAAGTGGGCAGTGGCTTGTCTCGGCACCACCCCGTGTCCGTTCGGAATTGCTCAGCTCAACTCGGCTACCTGGTCAAGATGGGTTCAGCTTTGCTAGTGTGTTAGGACTCCGATAATTGGGTTGAACACCGAGGTCTTTTTTTTTTTTTTTAACGCAGATTTTTTTTAACCAAGTCCAATTTGTACGACCCCTGTGTCATTCAAACTGCAAGGTTCCATGGTACTGACACTCTATGCAAGATACTCTCATTTCAAGGTCTAAGAAAGTAGTTAGACAACTGGCATAATTGCTCATATAACAAGATCTTTCATACTTAAAAATTAATATATGAATGTCACTGCCTGAAGTCTGGAATCTATGGAGATGACCCAAATTGTGGGTCTACTCCCTGGAGATGTTTTGACAGGTCTTCACAGCAGCCACGAACCTTGCTTGTGGGTCTTGTGCTGCTTTCATTTTACACTGGTGGATTGAAATCAGGCCGTTGAAGAATATCCCATTTGTTTGTCTTTTAAAAGCCTTCAGTTGCAATTAAGTCACATTCATCTGTATGTTTGCAATAAACTATATATCACTCAATCCTAAAGCAATGTTAGCCATTGCCAGAAAGCATTGAAAAGGGCATCCCATGTTCTGGAATCAGATTCTTTGAACAGCTCAAATCAAAGCCAAATTGTATGAGTAAAGGGACTGTGCATGATCCAAGCAGACAGCATCACATGGCTAACATGGTGAAGGCAGTGTGGCATGCTAATGAAAAAGGCTCACTGGTATTTTTAGAATAGAACAAACAGATGAATTTGGATATGTATAGAGCAGTATTCTCTACTAAAACAGTGATAGGACATCACTTCATAGCACAAATGGCTAATATAAACGTACTATGAAAGAAATTGATGCCTTTTGAAAGTCTAATTATTTTTCAAAGATCAAGTGAGGGACCTGATCTCAAGCTCAGAGATGATGCAATTCATTTACTGAAGGCAAAATTTATGCCAGCAATACCTTATAACAAACATCAACTGAAACTGGTAGCAACAAAGTATCTCCAGGTAGTAAGTCTCAATTTACAGTTCTTGTAAATTGCTGCATCAGAGGCCTATCCATCATTTTTTTTTCTTTTTTTTTTGCAGAAGCAGCACTTAATGTGCATAGGACGGTTAGAGCTCCACAATAGTGATACACCATATGTCATAGTTAAAAACAATGTGAGACCTCCTGGAAGTCAATTGTTATGATATACTAACTATATCATTGGGTTGTTCCCCTTTTAGGACGATTGATTGATTCTTCTAAATCAGATGCACCCACCCTCCCAGTTTTAGCTGCCTCATTTCAGGTGTTCAACTCAGCTGCAAGTGCCCCTCTATAATCCTACTCCTAGTTACCTCCCCCAACACTACATTTACTTTTGTGTTATACACAACCATATGTCTCCATAGCAACCGGAGGGGGACGGGAAAAGAATCAATGTGAGGGCGGTGATGATGGTGTTGGCAGTAGTGGTGGTGATGGTGGGTGGTGCAAAGATAATGAAGGATACATTGCTTCTGTGTTTCCTGTTGCTTTTGTAGTTTGTGTGTGTATGTGTGTGTGTCTTTGTCATGAGTCTTAAATTAAAGGTAAACTAAAATAAATATTTAAAGGAAATGTATTGTGCCATTTTCAATGGAAATGGATGCAATTCACATGTGTCTTAATAACATGTCTGTGACATGCGCTGGTCAAATGTACTCATCACCCTCTCTAAACAAACACTATTGAAAGCACCTTTGTTTTGGGTTCGGTACTGTCTAATGCAATATGATGCTTTGAGCTTCTTGCTTTTACTTTCAAAGAGAGAGTGAGTGTGAAGTGGACCCAAGACTCCCAAAATATTGACTGTATCTTCACTCATCGGGACGACGTTACAACCAATCCTGTAAATTACAGGTCAGGTACAGGTAGTGTGGAGAACTTTGCATGTGGCACATAAAGTAGTAATAGCCCCAAACACAAAGACGGACACATTTTATAACTTGGGCTGCTAACAACACATTATATTGTTGAGTTTTTCCACACTTGCTTGATGGGCAGGAATTTCCAACAGGCAACGTACAAGAAGTCACTTTTCAATCAGAATAAGCTTTATTGGCCAGGTATTTTAAAACATTCTAGGAATTAGTTTTAGTTAGTTGGCGCCACTCTAATACAACAACAAATGACCACTACGACAAAATATACATTTAGGGCATAATGAGCAATGAAAGAGTGCCCATAAGTGTGGTCATGCTTATACAATGACAATTGTGTAAATGATGGAGAGTCCTCAAGCAGTTTAAAGCAATTTAAAGTGTGATAATACAATAAAATTGTGCAGATGGTGCATAAAGCTATCAAGAACGTAAGTGGGCAGTAGTAATCAGGAACAATTATGCAAATTATGGCAAAGCTACAACAATGAGTACGCAAATGATGTAGGAGTGCCCCAACTACATCCTCTGCTGGGCCATTTATAGTGTTGCTCTGGACCACCATGGTGTTGGAAAACAGAACATCAAGGGCCTTCACCTCCTCACTCTGTATACCGAACTTCATCTTGTCATCGATAATCAGAAAAGGAGTCATCTTTATTCGCCAAGTATGTCGGAAACATACAAGGAAATTGTCCGGGGTAGTCTGAGCCACTCTAGTACAACATACACGACGGCAACAGATAGACAATTGAGACATAAAGACATAGGGGTTACAGTAAAGAAGTAATAAAGGCTGCCAGTAACCTCGCAATGATGGATCTTTTTTTTTTTTTGCCAATTGTGGAATGAATTGAAAGTCCTCTAGGATTTAAAGCCGTTGAAGTGCCTAATAGAGCAATAGTCCAGTGAGATGCTGAAGGAAACCAAACACAAAATCTACTGAAGACGAAAAAGCATTTTTAACCTCGCTTCACAAGCACCTGTTCCTGTCCGTTTGGCATATGCTTCTGATAGAATAAAAAACAGATCTTGGAACTTTTTGAAGAGCATTTGAAAGAACTGCTGAACACACTAAATCTTAATGATTTTTCAGTGTGAGATGATCTGCCAAATTGTCCCCAATGCTGATGTGGCTCAAATCCCTCAAAAACAAGAACTCTGCAGGTGAATCACCTACGAATGCATGAATCACCTAAGGAGGGTAAGCTCTAACCTCCTACATACTCTCCCTTCCTCATTATGTGCTGGAAATTGGCATTGATCCATGCTAGATGGAAACATGGTAACATCAACAACATCTATGAAAAGAAAGTGATAAATCTGAACACAAACATAGTTGTGAGATTCCTCTTCTCAATGTGAATAGAAAATTCTAGTTCCAATACGTTCACACCTTATTCACCTCACTGAGAGTATCCTTGTAGAAACTGGGTGTGGATTTTGCTCTGTCGCCCTGTTATCACCGATTGGACACAAGTATTGCAGCTCGACTTCTTCTGGAGAAGAGCAGTAATATATCCCAAGGCGTTCCCAGACATAGTCTCTCCAACGTGTCCTGGGGCATCCGCGGGATCAGTTCCCGGTGAGCCATGGCCGGAACGTCTCACCAGGAAGGCGGCCAGGAGCCATCCTAATCAGATGCCCAAGCCACCTCAACTGGTTCCTCTCAATGCGGAGGAGCTTGACTCTGATGCCCTTCCGGATGACCAAGCTTCCCACCCTATCTCTAAGGGAGAGCCCAGACACTGTCGAGGAAACTCATTTTGGCCACTTGCATCCAGGATCTTGTGCTGTCGGTCACAACCCACAGCTCATAACCATAGGTGAGGGTAGGAAAATAGATCAAACAATAAACTGAGAGCTTTGGCATTTGGCTGAGCTCCTTCTTTACCTGAACAGACCGATAGAATGTCTGCATCACTGCCTTGAGTCATACATAGGATAAGTGTTGAGGAGTCACACCCCTGCAAGGGTGTCAACCAAAACAAGAGGAGGGAATTAACTAGGGGGCTCACACTGTCTCCAGCTGCTATGCAGAGCCTCTCTTAGTCCTGTTATATTAACCCTTCTGGCATTAAACAATCTTTACTCAAAAACTGCAGTCTTCTGGTGGTGAATGACAATGTAAGTAGAGCAGACACGAAAGAAAAAGTTCCACTTGAAGTACAGACAAAATTTCACATCCTCAAGCCTATGTAGGTTGGTCCTACTAATTTCTTCTTCAGTCCTAATTGTCCACTTCAGTTGTTTTTTCTTGCCCTTCTACTGCTAGCTAGTCCTTTTTTTCAAAGTCTAACATCATGTCGCTCAAGGTTCTTTACCCAGATGGTGAACTTACCCATCACATCTTCATCACTCCTGTTTCCTACACCAACATGTCCATTAAAATCAGCACTAATCATAACTCTCACTCTGTCCGGGATGCTCAGAGCTACTTTGTCTATAACCTTCCATAATTTTGGCTTCACCTCTAGGTGACGTCTTATCTGTGTAGTATAGCCACAAATCACATTATACATAACACTGTCAATTTCAAGTTTGGCCTCATTACTTGATCTGATACTCTTTTCACCTTGTAGACATTCTTAGCTAACTCTCCTTTACAATCCCCCCCTGCTCCATTTCTCTTCCAATCTACACCATAGTAAATTCATTTGAACCCTGCCCCTGAACCTTTAGCATTACAGCCTTTTTCACATGCTGTCCTGGCTACACAATCTATTAATCTTTCTCCTAATCATCATATCAACCGACTTCTAAGCATTTCCTGTTATAGTCCCAACATTCAAAGTTCCTGTCATAGTTCCAACATCAAAAGTCCCCACATTGAGTTCTAGGTTCTGTGCTTTCCTCTTCTCTTTCTACCGAATAACCCATTTTCCACCTATCCTTCGTCTTCAACCCACAGTAGCTCAATCTCTACTGCAACACGATAGGTTAACGTCGCTGGTGGCAGATGTTGTAAACCAGGGTCATGACCGATCTGGTATGGAATTCTTTGGATGGATACTCATATTTGTTTAAAAAGGTTTTAAGTTTTAATCCCTTCCTCCTAATGCCCTTTGTGAAGCAACCCTCTGCTGTGGGCTTGAGACCAGGCTACAGTTTGCACTGGCTTGTGCCCCCCCATGCTACATTTTTTTGATTGACTTATCATGTATAATTAAAAGGCCATATATTTTTTTGTCATTTGTTGCAGTCATGGCAGCGGGTTGTTAATAACTGTCAGCTTGCTGTTATTTATTTATTTTTTTTTTCAGTCATTGTCTTATGCTTATGGAGAGTCGGAAGGCTGGTGAAAACCAGCATCCAAAGAGTTGCCAGTGCAGCACAGGCAAAGTAGGAGGTGGCAGGGAAAACTATTTCAATGTCCAAAACATTTTTGAAATGCCAAACAATGCAACAATACAATTTTGAAGCTTCTCAGTGATCTAAGAACTGACTTGTAGTGAGTCACAAGTATCATACCAATATTTATTTATGTGTTTGTTTCTTTGTTTGTTTGTTTGTCTGTTTGTTTGTTTATATATGCTCAATAACAACAAACCGTGGTTTTCAGAAAGACTTGGGCAACTCCGCCAGGCTAAAGAGATTGCATTTAGTCGTGTGGACAGGACCCTCTACAATCGCACTAGAAATCAGCTGACTAAAGAAATTAACATTGCAAAGAGAGAGTATGCAGTTAAAACTGGAAAAACATCTTGGTGCTAATGACTCCAAAACAGTTGGGACAGTCTACAATCGCTCTTTAACTACAAGAGACGTTCACCCCTGGTAGAAAACAAGAGCTAGCTGACGACCTAAATAGCTTTTACTGCAGATTCAAAATAGACACGCAACCACCAAGCCGCACCACAAGTAGCACCAACTTCCACTCCACCTTCCTCTCCGCTGTTTAGCATCCATGAAGGGTACGTTAGACGCTCCACCATTATACCAGTCTCCAAAAAAAGCAGCAGTCTCAGGTCTTAATTAACTACAGGGCTGTTGCCTTGACATCTGTGGTCATGAAGTCCTTTGAACCCCGTGTGCTGTACAACCTCAAGAACGTCATAGGTCCCCAACTGGACCCACAAGAGTTTGCCTATCGAGCTAACAGGTCTGCGGATGATGCAGTCAACATAGGCCTGCACTTCATCCTTGAACATCTTGACAGCGAGAGTACCTAACCTAATATATATATATATATATAATTTTTTTTTTTTTTTTTTGAAGACCTCACAAAACTGCTTTCAGTGTCACAAGTCATTGCCCCGGTGAGTGATATAGATGTATGCCATTGAGGTTAGGGTTAAGGTGCAGGGGCAGGGCTGTCAATCACTACTACCTAACAGCCAAACCCCCTCCACCCATGAAACCCCGTCCGACACGCATACCCTCTTGACTCATACTAGTCACCCAGGAACCCTTTGATATGTATGGTATATGTGCTCAGATGTGATTAGTGAAGAAAGTATATACAGTGATTGTGTGAATGATTAAGAGGGATGGCTCCCGCGGGTTGGGACCATCAGACTGAAAAATCACTGAAGAAGACAGTTGCCCCATCCAGACCAACCTAGGAATTCTCACATTCCCAGTAGCAGCCACAACCCATCTCTGAGTGTAGGAGGTGGATCCACCACCCAAAGCAGGAAGAGACAAAAACCCCACAGCAGGGCCCACAGCCTCCAGGGGAGCACCCAAAAAAAGAGGTGACCACAGCAGGATGTAAACAACAGGGAGAAGGGGAGGAAGCAGGCCCGAGGAGCAAGAGGCCCACACCTGCAGCTAGAATCGGGGACCCAGGCAGGCAGCAACTGGCACCACTATGCCAGTTGAAACTTCTTCTCACAAAGGACTCAACCAGACATGATCAGAAGACCTTCACAATACATTTAGGTCTGGTAGGTTGGACCAGCACCTTCCCCTATCATTGAAGCCAATACACCATCAGGTGGTGATTGGTTGACAGCTCCAAGGCGTGGTATGGCTGGTCCCTTATCCAGGGGCCTGGAGAGGTCGAGCAGCAGGTGCAGTGGCACTAGCCATCCGTCCTGAGGGGACAACCAAACACTATTGGGTGGGAATTCCCCTTCAATGAGCATTTTGAGGGGACAAAAGTTTGACTTCACCCCTGTTGATAAGTTTTCGGGGGTACGAAATATATCCCAATGCCCTGGACATCACCAGAGTTTTTACACAATACTGCCTTTATCTAGAACCTTATTTGCCTTGAGCGACCCTGCCAGAGACATGACACCCCCAACAACTTCGGGGATCTTGAACCTTTGTGATTTTCACTTTTTACAAGCTGTCTCAGTGAAAACCTGATCTACCATACTCACTTCAATTTGGCCATAATAAGTTAACTCATCCTGACTTAACGTTACATAATCTTAGAAAACAGCGGAAGATTAGTGTCTGTGAAGATGGCTGTTAATTAATGTAATCCCATTTTTATGCTTTTTTTGTTGTCTGATTTCAATTTGACAGTTGGTATTTTTAGGGGTGCAGTCTTTGGTGTAAAAATAAGTCTTTTCATTTTCAACTGATGGGCAGAGACTAAGACGTGGGTGACAAAGATAAAGATAAAAAGATTGATTGCAGCTTTTGCACTTGTTCATATACAGTACTGTACTTGTGCAAGAGCAAGGATATCATACTCATGCTTACCTCCACCAAACATTCAGGAACGATGAAAGTGTACCGTGGTTTTGTGGGTCACTGAGCCCTTAAACTCATCAAATAATTTGCACTTTATTTGTCCGGGCATTGTACACATTTGTCTGGTTCGAGTGGACCTTTAGGGTCAATTGTCTAAATTTTCACACACACAAATGCACGCGCATGGACGCATACACACAATTTACTTTTTCCACAACATATTACTTCATCTAGTTTATCACTATGGGTTTATCAGGCTTTGACCAGTCCAGCGACCTGCTGTGGGTGTTGAAAGTGCAACCACTCTTGACTGTTGCTTCTCACATCACACACTTGAGTCATCATCAGATCATTTCCGGGTCAAAGTTAAGATGACAAGTTCATCTGTCAGTTATTTTGTCCTGATATATTTCTCCAGTGTCCACAACGATCTATTGGGACTAGCCTGTCAAAGATTTGTCACACATCCCCACACAATGTGAAAATGGAACACCCACATTTTTGGGGGTTGCAATGCAGCGAATATTCACAGAGAAAGACATGACCATTCTCTGACAAACCCACAGGTATTTTCTACATGGGACTTGAGATACTACGGAAGGCAATACACTTCTTTAAGATACTTAGTCATTTAAGTATGAAGAAAGACTTTGTATTTACCTGGGATTTTGAGGTTTACATTGCATATTAATGATGTTTGTGTGTTAAAAAATCCAAGCAGTTTCCCACTTGTGGATGGCATAATCAAAAGAGAGCCCCCAAGTGCTTGTCCTGAGAAATTCAATGTTTAGAAGAAAAGGTCAACTGTGGAGGAAGGGGGCAAAGTACCTCAACTTTACAGTGCACATGCTCTCCTCGCTCTCCTCTTCCTGGTATTTATTCTGCAGAATACAGAGCATGCATGCTTATGTAATGCTGCCCGGTATCCCTTGAGGTGTGCATCCGTGTGCATATTTTTGAAAGCTCTGCAAGAACTGCATCAGTGAAAATAAATGTTATTGTAACACCCCACCTTGCGTATCAAAAACACTGAAAGCAGCAGAAACGTTAATGAAAGATTTGTAACATGGCAGAGTAACAACCTCTGTAGCCACACGAAAAGAAAAAAAACCTGACTGTCCCCTAGTGGCATCAAATGAAACATACATCTAATGTTTGTCCATCTTCCATTCCATCATCCTATCTGATATCACTTATAACCACTTATAACACCCATCCATTTTCCAAACCACTGATCCTCACTAAGATCACAGAAGTGCTGGAGTCAATCTGAGCTAACATTGGGCGAAAGGCGATGTACACCCTCAACTGGTCGCCAGTCAGTCTCACGGAACATATCAACACCATCACTGACCGGGAATTGCTCTCATCCTGCCTGCACCAAAGTCAGGCGTGTGTGTCAGTAACCTCACAACAACAAAATAAAAACAATGGTCACAGACATTACCAACAATGTCTTTTTCCTAATATTTACTAAACTGTACATTTGAACTGTACATGTTTACCAAGTTTTTTTCAAGCACCTAAAAACTTTTTGAATGAAAGCTACTGGATATATTGAAAAAATAATCAATACAGCTGTATTTTTATGGATCTCTTCATTTGTACTATATTGGTGACAATTGTAAGAGGGATCATCTGTTGTGATGAGGCAACTGAAAGATTAAAAGCAGAAAGCCCCCCATACACGAGCACACGCACACATGAATGTGTGACTTGCATACTCATCCAGGCTGGGCACCATTGTGTCATCTGCGCATCTTGGTGTGTGTGTGTGTGTGTGTGGTGTGTGTGTGTGTGTGTGTGTGATGTTACAGATTATTATATTCATGACTACAGATGGTTAAAACCATGAAGATTAGAAGTCAGAGGAATCTCTGACTGTTTCAGGAGAGGAAAGAATATTTTCATTTTATTACATTAAATTTAAGTGATTGTCAACACTATATAAAGATTAGACAAAATACACACAGCTCCTTCCTTTCTTGTTATTCCACTCTGAGACACATATAATACCTTGGGATAATAGTAGCTATTTATTAAAATTAATATAGCCTTCCCAATTTTTTAATTTTTTTTGGGGGGAAAGTGATTGTAGAGCATTTTATTCATTTCTTTTTTGGGAAAACGTGAATTTGAGCCTCTCCATTTCTCTCGCTCTCCAGGTTGCAATTATTGCTGGAAACTTTGATCTCGCTGAACTTATCGAAAACCACAAAGAGAGTGATTTAGGTAAGTAATAACATAAAATAGGTTCTATTCTCCTTTCCTCCATTTAGCTTTCCATCCCTCACCTACAGTATTCTTTTTCAGCCACCATTGTGTATTTCTGAATCTCTGCTGGGATACATTACAAATCCTCCATGTCTTGATCTTTTTAAATGATCTTCCAGTATAACCTCCACTAGGGGATTGAAAGAACCAAGAGGATGAAAGTTCATGTTTACACCATGACAATCCAAGTCTGATTAGGTTGAGAGAAAAAAAAACAATTCCACAGATCCCACAATGACAAGGAGTGTAAGGCCACTAAGAATTGATTAGTTGTTTCCACAGGTGTTAGCGCCCGTGTCTGTGTGAGAGTGTGCGTGCGTGTGTGTGTGTGTGTGTGTGTGTGTTTAATGAATTGTGGATGGATGAGATGACACTGCAGGATGGACAAAAAGATTCTTATATTGATTAAAACTGGGAGGGAATTGTGTTTTGCTGGGGGAAGTTATACAATACAATGCTTCATTTATTGCACCGTGTGGATTTGGAATTAGATTTTTTTCGTGTGTGTTCGAGTTGATTAGGGATTTATAACATTTCGAAACTAAATGGAATTTTACAGGAATATTATGACACAGTGGCGCAGCTGTAAAGTGTTGGCCTCACAGTTCTGAGGTCCAGGGTTTGATCCCGGCCCCGCCTGTGTGGAGTTTGCATGCTCTCCCCGTGCACGCATTGGTTTTCTCCGGGCACTCCGGTTTCCTCCCACATCCCAAAAACATGCAACATTAATTGGACACTCTAAATTGCCCCTAGGTGTGATTGTGAGTGTGGCTGTTTGTCTCTATGTGCCCCGCAATTGGCTGGCAACCAGTTCAGGGTGTACCCTGCCTCCTGTCCATTGACAGCTGGGATAGGCTCTAACACTCCCACGACCCTTGTGAGGATAAGCAGCTAAGAAAATGGATAGATAGATAGTATGACTCCTGAATGTTAATTTGTTCTTACTGTTTAAAATCACATCTGATTCATGATTATTGTAGCCATTGAGCCATTGTGATTCCCATTGCAATAACCATAGTCTATATGGTTATTGCACTTCAAATTTGTATATTCCTGCTTCATTTGTAATTTAAAGACAGAATGTCTCCGTAGCGAATTGCTGCACAGTGGAAACTTGGGATTTCAAAGACTTACATTGGCGCAGTCTAAATAATAACTAATTAAAATGCTAAATGAAGTATTTCACAAAGCTGCTTTTAAATGGAATTGAAGTATAGCATGTAATGACAACTACTATTAGTGATGCACAAAATTTAAAATGTATTTTAGTCTTTTTTGTTAAAAATGACGGTGATTTTTTTTTTTTTTAACCTGTGATAGATATATGTAACAATGTGAAATAATTCAGCATCAGCGTTGGGAAAGTTCATTTTCACACGAGCAATTTCATATGTCAGCTACGGGTGAAGCATCGGCAAGGCAAGAGCGAGAGCCGGCGGCTCGAGCACCACTGACCCATGGGTGAGAGGCAGCGGCTGCTGCTAGTCGAGTACTGCCAAGGTGTGGTCATGGGTTGGGTGTCTCCGAAGCATGTGTAGAAGAGGGCCACAGGTTGAATGCCGCCATTGGAGCACATGAGCAAAGGTGTGTGACCGTGGACCTTGCGCCTACGAAACTGGAGGGAGAGGAACGCCACGGGCCGGGTGTCACCGGAACAAAAACAAGAGGTGGCGGCCAGTCGAATAATCCCCTCTCCTGAGCCTGGTCCTAGGGAATCGCAATCAGTGAGGCGAAATGTTTCAGCATGGAACTCCAAAGCTCCAATTAAACCTTGAAACATAAGCAGAAGGCAGAAAATTTTTCAGCCCTTGTGCTTGAAAGGCAGTAAATTCTTCATTCCGCTACACTTGAAGTTCAGCGTTAATCGGATCTGAGTCTGCTGGGTCCGTGTATGGCAAGTTCGTTCTGTCAAAAGCATAGGATATGAGGTGGAAACCAAATGCAGGACTCAGAGGCAGTGAAACGATTTTGAGGGTGGTTTTATTCCAGGCATAGGTTATACACAGGTAGGCAGTCCAACAAAGGCAAAGGCACAAAAACCCATGGCAAAATATGATGCACACAGGTGAGGAGTGGCTGCCGGAGGCAACTGCGCACGGGACAGTGGCCTGGCCCCACCCCTGCCTGACACAGCTACTGCATACCTGCCTAGTTTTATTGTGAAGCACGGAATGGGAAATGCATCTGGTGTACATTGTATCCTGCATCATCTTTCATACAAAAGTGATCATATAAGATAAGTATACAAAAATATGGGTTTCTCTGTGTGTTGTCAGAAATGATAATTTATTGTACATACAAGGTTAAGTTGTTTGGGATTTTATATCCCGTGAGGAGTCACTCATGGAAAACAGGTTTGAGGTGAGGGACCGGACGAAGCACAGCTCCAAAAAACACCGTAAGAAGATTTAAAAAACAAAAAAAATTGGGAAGAAGTTTTCCCTTGTCTGGACGTGGTTTACTGGCGGCCCCATCTGAATCCAGACCTGGAGATGGGTTGAGGGTGAGGGTGTGGTGGCAGGGCGTGCACCAATGGGGCTCGGTCAGGCACAGCCCAAAAAGCTAACATGGGTTCCCCTTCCCATGGGTCTGACCCTGGGGTACAATACGTCAAGAGACGTGTATTGTCACCTCTCTGGCAGAAAAAGTGTCCAAGCTCATGTGTGGGGTCAAGAATTTCCAAATAGATATCATCGGGCTCACCTCCACACACAGCTTGGGCTCTGGCACCAGTCTTATTGAGAGGGGTTGGACTCAATTCTGCCATTCCCTATGGTGATAGGCGCCATTGAGGTGTGAGTATTCTTATTGCCCCCCGCCGACTCGACACCTGTTCGTTGGGGTTCACCCTGGTGCATCGGAGGGTAGCCTCCCTCCACCTTCAGATGGAAGGATGGGTCCTGACTTTTGTTTGTGCATACACACTGTCAGACTTTGCTTATCCTCAAGACAAATTGGGAAAAATGTCCCGACCTGCTCTCCAGTTAAACGTATTAAGCTTCCTCTTTACCCCAGCCGACTCTAATGCCGTGTACGCCAGGGGACGGGAGCTTTCTAATCCGGTGTCGAGATGAATTCGCCTAGGTGTGCTAAATGCCTTATTTTTACGAAGCCAATCCAGTCTGCCCTCACTTATTAGCCCTTATTGAGTAACCATACAGAGTAAAAGGATAATAATGTGATCACTACATTTTTACAGCAGCTTCATCTTTTACGAATCGATTGTATTTGTCATTAGCCTAGTAAGTTTAACAATCCTTGTTAGGATTGTATAGATTTGTTTTTTATATTAAGACTGCGTTTATCAATAAGTTACTTTTTTAGATGGAACTACGACTCAATGTTATTAATGTCATCGACGACCATTCATTAAAGAGGGTGAGTGGTAGATATGAGACAACTCATTATAAGAATGACAACAATATATGGGAGTGAAATTAAGATATGTAATAAAATGATAGTCAAAAAGTAGAATGATAATATGACAGCATGGGTAAATAATATGAAGTGAATAACAGTAAGAATATAATTGATCAATTGAAAAGAAGTCGAAGTACTTAAAAGCATTAGATCATAAAATGGAAATGAATAAAAATAAAGAATAGTAAAATGATTAAAAGTAATATATCATATGATGAGTATATATTTTTGAATGAGTTTTAAGGGGTGATCAAGTCCTACGCAGCCCGGAGCCCAATTTAGTGATAAGGAATTTTAGGGAGTAGGAATAATTGAACAGCCAACTAGCCCTTCTTTCCTGTCCATTTAATATTGATGGCATTATCCCTGCAATTATCTTATTATAGTAATCTTTTACTCTTGCTCAATTAAAGAGGACAAATCAAAAATATGCATTCCAAGTTGCTTGAAGATTTCCTCCCGTCAGCATGTTCCCATGATATTACAAAAAGAAGAGCATGTGTCTCCCTGCCTTTTTGGTTTGACAGAAGAGCTTCATACTCTTGTGTACAAGGCTTTTTATAGCCTTTTCGGAGAACATTCTAGAATGTTTACTGGGTTCTCCGCCCCTAATGGTATGTACTTTTTGTTATTGTGTAAGGTCCCTTTCGCCATCGACTTGCAACCACTACTTTCCATAACGTTATGTTCATCTCTAAGCAATACACAATAAATGTGTAAACATTCTTGTGAATACATTTCCCTCATGCTTCCAACAGGCTTGTTCTTGTCAGTAGCACATCATGTGTCGCCTTGTCTGAGAGAGACAATCATACACAGGTTACATCTTATACACAAAGCAGTTTCAAACCATTATGTACATCAATATAAGAGAAATAAAAAGAATGTAAAACAGTATGTTGTGGATAACAAAACTGTAACAAATCACAAGACGTGTTCAGTATTTGCAAGCAATCCTGCTGCAATTCAATTATAACAATATCAAAATGTAAACTCAATCAGGTTTTAAGGTTGTTGAATTTGGTATGTGTATGTATTGTGATAAGAATTAAGAGAGTGTCAGGTTCACCAATCAGACATTCATTAAACAGGACAAAAAGTAAGCAAAGACACCAGTTCAAGACTCGCGAGGCGAGAGGAGAGGAACTGTCTCGTACAATTCACCACTGCACTCTCTGATTATCCTCTCCTCAGCACCTCTATTTATTTAGTTTTAAGACGCCCCTTATTTACATGGATGTTACAAAAAGGAGACTGCAAGCAAAACAGTTGGAAACAAGGTGTACATGTTTGTTTATGTGCGTGTGCATGTGTGGAAAAATGCTGAATACATGTGTGGTCATCTTTTCTTTAACAAGCAGCAGTTCTAACAGTTCTGATGATTAGACGTTTTTGTTCTTGCTATCTCCTGCTAGGAGACTGCCACGTTATCTAGAACAGAGCAAAGCATTTCTTTATTGAAAGCAGATGTATGATAATTATAATCACAATTATTCCTACAGAGAGGATAAGGATATCAAGATGACTTTTGCTGTGCTGGCAATTCATGATCAAATCCGTTTGAAGTACAATTTGGTTTGGCAACATCAGAGGTCTGAACTCAGAATTGAGACTAGGGCTCAGCTCACGCATATGAACCTAGCCACTTAAGCCAATTACTATCAATTGCTCCATCGCTTCACATGGCATGGCAACCTATTTGACAGCACTAAAGAGCAGTTCAGAGTATCCACCCTTTTTGGATTACTTGGAGGGTGTGCTTGAGAGCGCTCCCACTGGGGACTCCATCGTTCTGCTGGGGGACTTCAATGCTCATTTGAGCAATGACAGTGAGGCCTGGAAGGGCGTGATTGGGAGAAATGGGCCGCTCCAATCAGAACTCAAGTGGTGTTGTTATTGGACTTCTGTGCTCATATTATATTGTTCATAACAAACAACATGTTCAACAATAAGCATGTCCTTTTCTGCACTTGGCGCCAGGACACCCTAGGTCACAGTTCGATGATCAACTTTGTGGCCGTGTCATTGGACTTGCAGCCGCATATCTTGGACACTTGGATGAAGAGAAGGGTCGAGCTGTGAACTGATCGATGGTGGTAGATGTCTGATGTAGCAGGCCCCAACATATGGTGTTTGCCTGTTGGGAAGGTCTAGTAGAATCCCCTTTTAACAGGAGTTTTAACTCTCCCCTTCCTCAGAACATTACCCATGTCATGGGGAAGGAAGGGGGTATTGAGTACGAGTGGACCATGTTCCAGCCATCCATTGCTTAGGCAGCTGACGATAGCTGTGACTGTAAGGTGGCCCGTGCCTGTTATGGTGACAATCCCCGTACCTGTTGGTGGACACCAGCAGTTAGGGAGGCTGTCAAGCTGAAGAAGGAGTCCTATGAGGGGGTTTTGGCCTGTGGGACTCCTGAGGCACCAGATAAGTGCCAGCTGACCAAGCGGAATGGGTCTTTGATGGTCACTGAGGCAAAAACTTGTGATTGGGAGGAGTTTGAGGCCATGGAGAACGACTTTGCACTGCCTTTGAAGATATTCTGGTCCACCATCCAGCATCTCTTGATGGAGAAGCAGTGGACCATGAAAGCTGTGTACATAGGGGATGGTGCACTGCTGACTTCGACTCAGCACATTGTGAGTTGTAGGGAGAATACTTCAAAGACCTCCTCAATTCCACTGACACACTCCACCAACATGCCTTCCAAGAGGAAGAAAAATCTCAGATCTCTGAGGCGGGCTTTCCTATCGCTGGGGTTGAGGTCATGCAGGTGGTCAAAAATCTCCCTGGTGGCAAGACCCCAGGAGTGGATGAGATTTGTCCGGAGTTCTTAAAGGCTCTGGATGTTGTGGGTTTGTCCTGGTTGACACACCTCTGCAACATCCCATGGACATCTTGAACGATGCCTCTGGATTGGCAGACTGGGGTGGTGGGCCCCCTTTTTAAGAATGGGGACCAGAGGGTATGTTCCAAGAACAAGGGGATTACAATCCTGAGCCTCCCTGGTAAGCTATATTCAGGGGTATGGGAGATGGTGGTCAATTGGGAAGTCGACTCACAGATTCAGGAGCAACATTTTGGTTTTCGTCCCGGCAGTGGAACCGTGGACCAGCTTTACACCCTCGGCAGGGTCCTCAAGCGTGCATGGGAGTTTGCCCAACCAGTCTACATGCGTTTTGTGGAGTTGGAGAAGGCATTCAACTGTATCCCTCGGGAGTCCAGCATAGGGTGCTACGGGAATATGGTACTGGACCTACTGACACAGGCTGTTCAGTCCCTCCATCACCGGTGTCAGAGTTTGGTCTGCATCAGTGACAGTGAGCCTGGTGGATTACATTTTGTGCAGACGATGTAATCTGAAGGAAGTTACTGACTGTAAGGTAGTGGTAGGGGAAAGTGTCGCTCAACAGCATAGGATGGTGGTGTGTAGGATGACTCTGGTGGTGGGGAGAAAGATTAAGAAGACAAAGGTAGAGCAGAGAACCATGTGGTGGAAGCTGAGAAAGGAAGAATGTTGTGCGGCCTTTCAGAAAAAGGTGAGTTAGGCTCTCAATGGACAGGAATTGTTCATGGAAGACTGGACTTACTACAGCCAAGGTAATCAGAGAGACAGGCATGAGAGTACTTTGTGTCTTCTGATAGGAAAGGGGAGAAGGAGACTTGGTGGTGTAACCCCAAAATACAGGAAGTCATACAAGGAAAGAGGTTCGCGAAAAAGAAGTGGGACACTAAGAGGACTAATGGGAGTTGAAAGGAATACATTGAGATGCGACGTAGGGCAAAGGTAGAGGTGGCAAATGCTAAACAAGATGCATATGACAACATGTACACCATTTTGGACACAAAAGAAGGAGAAAAGGATCTCTACAGGTTGGCCAGACAGAAGGATACAACTCGGAAGGATGTGCAGCAGGTAAGGGTGATTATGGATAGAGATGGAAATGTGTTGACCTCTGCCAGTAGTGTGTTAGATAGATGGAAGTTAGAGAAGTTGATGAATGAAGAAAATGAGAGAGAAGGAAGAGGTGAAGAAGCATGTGTGAAGGAGCAGGAAGTGGCAATGATTACTGAGGGGGAAGTCAGAAAGGCACTACAAAGGATGACAAATGGAAAGGCAGTTGTTCCTGATGCCATCCCGGTGGAGGTATGAAAGCAATTTGGAGAGATGACTGTGGAGTTTTTGACCAACTTATTCAACAGAATACTAGCGGGCGAAAAGATGCCTGAAGAATGGAGGAAAAGTGTTCTAGTTCCCATTTTTAAGAACTAAGGGGATGTTCAGAGCTGTGGGAACTATAGAGGAATAAAGTTGATGAGCCACACAATGAAGTTATGGGAAAGAGTAGTGGAGGCTAGACTCAGGACAGAAGTAAGTATCTGCGAGCAACAGTATGGTTTCATGCCTAGAAAAAGTCCCACAGAAGTATTATATGGATTGAGATTGCTAGTGGAAAGTACAGAGAAGGTCAAAAGGAGCTACATTGTGTCTTTGTGGATCTAGAGAAAGCCTATGACAGGGTACCAAGAGAGTAACTGTGGTACTGGATGTGTAAGTCTGTTCTGGCGGGGAAATATGTCAGAATAGTACAGGACATGTATGAGGGCAGCAAAGCACAGGTGTGGTGTGCCGTAGGTGTGACGGAAGAATTTAAGGTGGAGGTGGGACTGCATCAGGGATCCGCTGTGAGCCCTTTTCTGTTTGCTGTGGTAATAGATTGACTGACAGATGAAGGTAGACTCGAATCCCCTTGGACCATGTTGTTCATATATGACATTGGATTCTGCAGTGGAAGCAGGTACCAGGTCAAGGAAGAATTAGAAAGATGGAGGCATGCAGTGGAAAGGAGAGGAATGAAGATTAGCCGAAGTAAAACAGAATATATGTGCGTGAATGAGAAGGGTGCAGGGAGAAGAGTGAGGCTCCAGGTAGAAAAGATAGCGAGGGTGAACAACTTCAAATACTTGGGGTCAACAATCTAGAGCAATGGTTAGTGTGGTAAGGGAGTGAGGAAACAGATCCAAGTAGGTTGGAACAGTTGGCAGAAGGCGTCTGGTGTGTTATGGGATGAAGGGCAAAGTTTATAATTCAGTGGTGAGGCTAGCCATCATGTATGGATTAGAGACAGTGGCACTGAAGCGACAACATGAAACAGCTGGATTTGGCAGAAATGAAGATGTTGAGGTTCTCTCTCAAGTGAGCAGGTTAGAAATGAGCTCACTGGAGCGATAGCCAAAGTCGGATGTTTTGGAAACAAGGTTCGAGAGAGCAGACTTCGATGGTTTGGACATGTCCAGAGGTGAAAGAGTGAGTATATCGGTAGAAGGGTGCTGAGGATGGAATTGCCAAGCAAAAGAGCGAGAGGAAGACCAAAGAAAAGGTTGATGGATGTTGTTAGGGGAATTGGTGTTTGAGAGGAAGATGCAGGAGATAGACTTTTATGGAAAAAGATGACACGCTGTGGCGAACCTTAACGGGATAAGCCGAAAGGAAAAGAAGTAATGTCGTAATGCTGATCCAATAACAGTTGTGCAAATGGTGCAGAATCCTCTAGCAATTTAATTGCAAGAAAGAAGAAGCTGTTGAAATGTCTGCTAGTTTTAATTTGCATTCTTCGGTGGCACTTACCTGAGGGAAGGAGCTGGAAGCGCTGGTGACCAAGATGTGGGGGCTGTTATAGAATTTTGCATCCCCTTGTCTTAGTTCTGGCAGCATGCAAGTTCCCAGGAGTGGGTAGGTGAGTACTGATACATTTTCAGCAGTCTTGACTTGCAGTCTAATTTTGTCCTTAATTGTGTCAGTTGTCCACCCCTCTGGGGTTCATAGTTTGTGGTAATTGTTTCTTGGTTCTGATTGGCTTTTGTCAGGTGGATGGTAACTTTGTGTTGGGGTTTTCAATAGAACACAATAAAGGATCCCAGTAGAATATTGAATTTGAGCAGAAGGCATATATATTGAATAACAACAATTTAAAGTTGCAGGTACCTGCCTCTGTCAAACCTAAATGAAATTGAACCTTATTGTAACGCTTATTGGTAATTATTTTTTAATTTTTGTTCAATTATTTAAAAATTACAGTTAATGTAATTAACTCAATAAAGACAGCAGTTAAGTTTTTATATTCTGTATGCATTTACGTAGCAATGATTTGCTAGCTTCAAGGTTTATGCAGATTTTGTGCAATAGTGTGTATCTATGTTACTAGTGAAGTACACAAAGCTTTGTTTGGAGTGTGGCTCAACACATTTCGGCAGGTTGTAGAGCAGACAGTGAGCTCAGGGATTACAGGGCCTCAGGAGAAAATGAGAAAAGATGAAACCAACAAATATATTAAGGAAAGAGAAAAAGATGAGTTTGAATAGGAAATGAATGACAGAGAGAAAAAACTCTAATCTAAAAATGTAATCCTGCAACTATCTCTCATGGACACTATTCACCAGTGAGCAGAATCAGACAGGAGTGACCTGGTAAAGTTCTACAGTAAATGGAACATATAGTGTAGGATTACCCCCAAAGACAACCAAAATACAACCCCCACCTCTCTTTATATCACACAAATGTTTATATTTGACAAACGGTATTTATTCATTGTGTTCTTGGGTTTGGACATCTTTGCTCTGTCCCCATTGAGGGGATAATATTGCATGTTGGGATGAAACATTTTTACTCCTGGATCTTCAATTGGCCACCATGGGCTCAGCCTGTTGCAGAGGTGAGTGCCCCTTTTTTCCTCATGTTTGTGCATGCGTGTGTTCATGATAGACAGAAAGAGAGAGGGAAAGAGAGAGAGAGAGATATTAGAATCCATAAAGAAGTTATATTTTTAATAATTATAATTCATTATTATAATATAAGGGTCACTGATGTTGTAGTGATACATGTCTGACTTTGGTCGGGGTCTCTTGGGATCGAGTCCCAATCCAGGGTTCGCACGCGGCCCTAAAAGTCCCTAAAACCCCTAAACTTTTGAAGGTGCATTTAGGGGCTCCTAAAAGTCCTTAAAATCCGCGAAAACCGGTCAAGCCCCTAAAAAGGCCTTAAATAAAAAAAAAAAAATCAAAGGGAGGACCTCTACCGCCAAAATTCTCCCTAAAAAATAAATTAATCTTTTATTTAAAAAAAATAGCGATCCAAATCAGCCGGAAATTGTCAACGGAAGTCACCGTGTTGACAACTTGTCGCCATCTTGTCGATATTCCAATGTTTGTTTCCGTGAGTAGGCATTTCACTTCGTCTTCGTTACGACGTAGCGGAGTTCTTTCATCAATCCAACTTGTATCACGGGGAAGTGCATTTTTCAAGAAGCTTGGGTTGACAATAAGGAGTTTGGGAGCTGGGTTCGTCGAGATCCAAAAGACACATGTTTTACTCCCATTTGTGCAAGCAGAGTTACCAGCTTGAAAAGATGGGCGTCAAAGCGCTGGAGTCCCACCGGAAAAACACGAGACACGCTAATTTGGCAAAGACTCTCTCATCTTCCGTTGGTATGAACCTGTTTCTAACATATCAAGATAGTGAAGCATCAACTTCAGGCAGTGGTACTAGCAGTGCATGAGCACTAGGGATCGCAAAAAAACGCTTACTTTCATAACCGGTTTTAACCGAACAGCTGGAGCAAAAAACCGGTGTTTACATAATTCACCCGCGGGACCTCGAGTTCGGGTGCGGGGTTCCGCACGGACTGTTTTTGTTGTTGTTTTTCCGGAGTGACGGGTTTACAGAGTTCCCCCCGTTATGCGAGTAGTGTTTTGATGTCTGCCAATAAAACAAGTTTACTCCCATACTTTGGAGCGTTTCCTCGATGCCATGTTTGATGTTTCTTTGATTTAACTGAATGTTCTTTTGAGTCCAACTTTACTCTAACAGCTTTCTTCTTCTTTTCCTTTCGGCTTGTCCCGTTAGGGGTCGCCACAGTGTGTCATCTTTTGCCATTTTAGCCTATCTCCTGCATCTTCCTCTCTAACCCCAACTGCCCTCATGTCTTCCCTCACCACATCCATAAACCTTCTCTTTGGTCTTCCTCTCGCTCTTTTGCCTGGCAGCTCCATCCTCAGCACCCTACCACCAATATACTCACTCTCTCGCCTCTGAACATGTCCAAACCATCGAAGTCTGCTCTCTCGAACTTTGTCAGCAAAACATCCAACTTTGGCTGTCCCTCTAATGAGCTCATTTCTCATCCTATCCAACCTGGTCACTCCGAGTGAGAAACTCAAGATCTTCATTTCTGCCACCTCCAGTTCTGAACTTTGTGGAGTACCGGAACCGGAAGAAATGATTGGAAATTTTAACCGATTTCGAAAGTCTGATTACGGTTTCGGTTTTAAAAACCGAAAACCCGTTATAACCGGTTATTTGTAACCGGTTGCGATCCCTAATGCGCACCTACAGTTGTCCAGCCAGAAGTCGAACGTAGTTCAATACACGAAGACGGAATCGTTAAAGGCAGAGATTGTGTGGACTTTAAAAGTGATCTGGACCCATTACAGTTACAAATCTTGTGAAAATAATTTGAAAGTGTTTGCAGTCATGTTCCCAGACAGTGACATTGCTAAAAACTACCACTGTGGGGAAAGGAAGACTTCGTACCTGGCTCCATTTGGCATCGCTTCCCACTTTTCATCTCTCCTGCCTCAAAGCCAAAAAAGCCAGAATAGAGACTGACATATCTACGCTTATTGTGAAGGCTGACAGGCTGTGTGAGGAGGCAGAAGAAAAGAGGAAGCTGAGGTTTATCACCGAGGCCAATGCACTCAGAGGCAGAGCAAAGGACAAGAGAGCCACTTTGGCACCTCTGCAGGAATAAATAGAGGAGCCACTGGGTAGGCTCAAGGAGATAGAGTAGGGGTGCTGAGACAGACATTAGTAGAAGACATTTGTGTATATAGTTGCAATTGTAGTTAGAATCTGTTTTTCTGTAGACTGTTATGTGAAGACGTTGACAATGGTCATATCAATGAGAACTACCACAAGGGGCGACAGGTGATCACTGTCACAGGTACTCAGGTACTGGAACATTTGATGAACCAAGAACGGTTGATGGCACCATTGGGTTAGTCTTTTTTCCTTACTCTTGATTTCCCACGATGGCCCTAAATTTTTTGTGTCAGCCCCTAAGAATGCCCCTAAAAAGCCCTTAAATTTTTTTGCTCAGACTGAGTATGAACCCTGCACTCAGTGATGGTGTTGATATGTGTGCCCTGTGACTGACTGGCGACCGGTTCAGGGTGTAGTCTGCCTTTCACCAGCACTGCCGCGACCCTGGTGAGATTAAGCGGCTAGGAAAATGGACATGGAGATTATTATATAATTTATTGAGAATTGCTTGTGGAACCAAAATATTGACCACACGATTAAAGTTGAAGATACCTGCAATATAATCTTTCAGAAATGGTTACTTTGTTTGACGTTGTAAAACTCCAAACCAAATTGTAACTATATTGTTACTCGTAGTCCAAACTAAATCGAGAAGGTTTCGTTCCCCAGTTTCCTCCTCAGTCCTGTCAAAGTATCCTTTACAGTTGCCTCACACAAAGTGCCCCCAATGAACCGGGCTGCACTGTTGCGCAGTGTGCGTGGTTTGGCAACTGTTTTCATGAGTAGCCAATTCGTCCTCCGCTAGCATTCGAAATTGTAAATTTAAACGGTGATGCAGGCTGTTGCAATATCACAGATTACAGTTGATCATTTCTGGGTTTTGAGTGTGCGAAAGAAGAATGCCCGCCATGCTGCCTTCAATCCATACAAATAAATTATTACTTTTTTTTTACAACAAAGCTGAACTGTATTTATAATTTACAATGTACCTATGGAGGAAAAACAAAGTTTTTCGTCAAAATGTACAAGTGGTACATAATGCACTGTATGCATTCTAATGAATGTAAGGGCGAAAGCCTCTTTGAAAATATAAACCCAATCGCTTTTATTTTCCCCCAAGACTAGTTTCTGTCACAACCTGCCACTTCCTTTGCTCTTAAACTATTTTATTATGTTTTAATTATTGTGATGAAGTACAATATACGATATATATAGCACCAGAATGTCCATATATTCAGTCGCTTGATGTGTAAGGGGCAATGTGCAGCAGGCCTTAAGGAGTAAAAAAAAATAGCTGTCCAACCAGATTAATCTATGTTTTCAATATATTTGTGATTGCTATATGTCAAACAATTTACCAATAGGTGCACTAGAAGTCCGGTTTAGCTTAGCTCTGGAGCGCCGAACAGAGACATGTTTGTGCAGTCAGATCATCGCAAAATATCGCTCAACACAGATCAAGTGTGTCAGTCATTCACACGTAGCTATATTATGCAAGCGAAGAACTGCTAATTCATTTATATGAGACATGTATTGAAAATCAAAGGGCTTACCTTCGTGCAAACATATCTGTTCCGGTTGATGGATTCAGTTGATCATGCGGTCTTCCACAAAGTTTGATCCATCAAAGACATTTTTCGTACTGCTTTTGGAAAGGGTACGTATTGAACTCCACCAACTAGCCTTTCAGGATACCTGTCGTCACTATTACAAAGTCAGTGACTACACCTCTTAACCATATCTATTGTTAAAGAACCCAAATACGCGATAAAACGCGAACAAAAGCTATACTGGACCATACAACGTTGTCTGAGGAAACTGCGGGTCCAAAAAAGGGGCGTGGTTTATGCAGATCTCTGGCCTCTGATTGCGGATGACGCAATTTCTACGGAGGGGTCAATTTGTTGAAATGAGTGTGTTTAAAAAAAAAAAATGAAGTCTGTCGTTGACTTTGCAAACTCAAAACTTTCTTGTGCCCATGGTGTCGCAGCTGTAAAGCATTGGCCTCACAGTTCTGAGGTCCAGGCAATGATGTAGAATGAAAAACTGGACCACGCACTCTGCATTCATCATAGGTTCCGCCATGGTCAACAAGCTCTGACTTCTGGTCAGGGCAAAAAGTATGGTAAACATACACAGATTTTTACGGAAAATTATGTGATAAATATATAATAATTAATTATAAAGGTTAAGCTAAAACACTTGAAACACCGGTGAAAAGTTACTTCTTTGTGACCGCCTGTACGGTTTTGACAGCCAACAGCGCAACAAAAAAGCTAAACCTAATGTATTCCAATTAAATTCAATGTTATTATGTTTCAAAACGGGAACACTCTAACACTCAATCATAAGGCACATGGAGAGAGACAGTCACGCTCACAATCACACCTAGGGGCAATTTAAAGTCTCAAATGAATGCGTGTTTTTGGGATGTGGGAGGAAATAGAGCGCCCAGAGAAAACCCACACAGCTATGGGGAGAACATGCAAACATGATATTCACACTCTTGCTGCCATATTTTAGCATGCACAAAGCGTTTTGGGAATGAGGACATAGAACTACTGTTGTGAAATTGTTGTGATGCTACTCTGCGGAGCGAAGCTAACAAATAAATTTTATTGTCACTGAAAATAGTTTAAAATGCCATACTGCATCATCTTTGGATGCAATTTCCATTTGTGAAGGAATCCAAAAAAGGAGGTATCGAAGGTCATGGGCATTCAATGTTTTTTTTTTTTTTTTATTGGGCCTTGCCACTTATATACATGTATATTGCATTTCCAGATTCTCTTGATCTTTTGATGATATTGTGGACCATAGATGATGAAATCCCTACATTCCTTGCAATTTTACTTTGAGAAACATTGCCCTAAACTGTTCAACTATTTTCACACACTTGTTCACAAAGAGGTGAACCTCACCCCCTCTTTGCTTCCGAATGACTAAGCAATTGACCCCTCCGTACAGGGCACTTAACCACGCCTCCTGAAGTGACGTCCCGCCACGTGTGCTAACCTCAGACAAACAGTTAGCAAAAATGGCGGCGCAGGAAGAAAAGACTAGAGCGAAATTGTCCAATTTACCAGCTGATTTCTCACTCGCATTCTTAGCAAATAGTGAAATATCGTTGAATAGCAGACAGCAGGGCTTCAAGTATTTCAGCGAGGGATATTTCAATGGTATTTACATGCATATCGACGGAGAAACCATTGATATTAGCGCGAGATCTTTCCGGAGTCAGAGGAAGACCTCTCGGCCACATAATATAATATATTATAACCCAAAGACGAATTCGTCATTGACAGTTTCCTATTTTCGTGTTACCTATCAAACTTGTGTGCAGAATCTGTAAGTGTATCTGTATAGCTATTTGTGAACCGCCGTATGAAGGAAAAGAAGACGAGGCTTGATTTACGAGTTGTTTCTCTCGTTTTCTTTGTGTAACGTCACGCGCTCCCATCAATAATTATTCTTGAATTAGTGCCGAACCTACGTAAGACCCGACCGAGTACGACAATCACACTTTAGTGTCCTCAAACATCCTTCTTTCAGTCTTGGTGTCTCGGTGCACGTCGAAGGCTTTTAGGACTGCTAGTCTGGTTTAGTTTAGCTAATTAGCCGCGAACAATGGGACACGTTTGTGCAGTCAGATCATCGCAAAATATCGCTCAACACAGATCAAGAGTGACAATCATTCACACGTAGCTATATTATGCAAGCGAAGAACTGCTAATTCATTTATGAGACATGTATTGAAAATCAAATATAGGGTATACCTTCGTGCTAACAAACAAAGTCCGGTTTAGCTTAGCTCTGGAGCGCCGAACAGAGACATGTTTGTGCAGTCAGATCATCGCAAAATATCGCTCAACACAGATCAAGTGTGTCAGTCATTCACACGTAGCTATATTATGCAAGCGAAGAACTGCTAATTCATTTATATGAGACATGTATTGAAAACCAAAGGGCTTACCTTCGTGCAAACATATCTGTTCCGGTTGATGGATTCAGTTGATCATGCGGTCTTCCACAAAGTTTTATCCAACAAAGACATTTTTCGTACTCGGTCTTCTGTTCCGGTTGATTTTAGATGGATTCAGTTGATGCGGTCTTCCACAAAGTTTGAGCCATCAAAGACATTTTTCGTACTAGGTCTTCGGTTTTGGAAACGGTACGAATTGAACTCCACCAACTAGCCTTTCAGGATACCTGTCGTCACTATTATAAAGTCTGTGACTCCACCTCTTTACCATATCTATTATTAAAGAACCCAAATACGCGATAAAACGCCAACAGAAGCTGTACTGGACCATCCAGCGTTGTCTGAGATCTGAGTCTGAGATTATGCAGATCTCTGGCCTCTGATTGGTCAGTGACGTGGATTGCGCAATTTCTACGGAGGCATCAATTCAGGGAAGCTCCTTTTATACCCAATCATGCCACCCACCTGTTCCCAATTAGCCTGTTTACCCATGGAATGTTCCAAACAGGTGTTTGGTGAGCATTTTTCAACTTTATCAATCCTTGTTGCCACCTGTCACAGCTTTTTTGGAATGTGTTGCAGCCATAAAATTCAAAGTTAATGATTATTTTCTAGTTTATCAGTTTGAACATTAAATATCTTGTATTTGTTGTCTATTCAATTAAATATAGGTTGAACATGATTTACAAATCATTTTATTCTGTTTTTATTTAGGTTTATCACAACAGCATTACTTAATTGGAATTGGGTTGGAGCATATGTCTACTACTTTCTATGTGGGCTGGCTGGCTGCAGGCTGCACCATGTATCCTTGAGTTCCTGAAGTAGTTCTGCTTACGAGCCAAATAAATGCTAATAACAAATGTCTTTGGGTTTAACTTAAAGGTGTTGGGAAAGCTTAATCACAACATATTGAAGCCCCACAAACAGGCATCGAAACTACAATACATTACCTAGAATGCCACACTCGCTCAGGCACATTTCAGGGTGCGTTCGCAAATATCCTCAGATCGCTCTGCAACACCCTGCTATGTTTGTAAACTCACAGTGCTGCTGGAATGTGCACTCACATAATTCCATTTGGACATCAGATTGAATTTCCAAATGCATTTCATGCACACCGCTGCAACCATGTGTGTCGCTAACTCGATTTGCATCAGCCCAACTGTTCATGACCTTGTCAAATGAATAAATGAGAAAAAAAAAAAGAGTGTACGTGCCTACACACAAAACAGAACACATGGACCGAACCAAAATAATTGAACTATACCATTTGGACAGTTTTCAAAAACTGGTCCACCCTTATTATCTTTGGACATATTCATAGTTAAAGATGGTTGAGCAAGGAATGAGGCTGACACACTCTATTTTGAAAAAGCTCAACTTTGCTTGATGTCACAAAACTGCATTCAATCACCAAAATATTTGTGGGCATGTGTATTTATGTGCACTTCAATTTTACAAAAATCTAAATGATTTCACCAATACTTTGAATTTGCTAGACGTTATTTCCTCCTTATATTTATATATATATATATATATATATATATATATATATATATATATATATATATATATATGCATGTCCTGAGGTCCTTGCTCCAGCAGATGAATGTAGAGTAGGACCACCGACGAAACTTGATGAAGATGTTGCCCCTGCAGTTGAGAATTCGACAGCAAATAAGATGTTCATCAATAAATAACATGGAAGCTGATACCTTGGTCTCTAAAAGCATCTGTCCATCATCCATTTTCTGAGTCGCTTATCCTCACAAAGGTCGCAGGAGTGCTGGAACCTATCCCAACCATCTTCGGGCTTAACTGGTTGCCAGCCAAACGCAGGATACATAGAAACAAACAACCATTCACACTCAGCAATCACACCTAAGGGCAATTTAGAGTCTCCAGTAAATGCAGGTCTTTGCGATGTTGGAGGTATCCAGAGTACCTGGAGAAAACCCACACAGGCATGGGGAAAACATACAAATTCCACACAGGCGTGGCCAGAAGTTGAAGCCCGGTCCTCAGAACTGTGAGGCTAACGCTCTAACCAGTCATGCCACAGTGCCGCCTCTCTGAAAGAAATTAATCAATATTAACTTTTTATCTCTGTATTTCAAAACACACACACACATATACACAAAATACATTATACTTTTATTTAGAGAATATATATATATATAGCATAAGTTCATTGATGGTGTAGTGGTATACTCACCTAATTTTAGTGCAGGCAGCGTGAGTTCGGTTCCCACTCAGTAATGGTGTTCATATGTGCGCACTGCAACTGATTGGCAACCAGTTCAGGGTGTAGCCCACCTTTCATCTGCAGTAAAATGGGATTGGCTCCGGTGCACCGCAATTCTAACCAGAATAGGCTGTGTTATGTGCTATATAAAAAAATTACATGAAAATAGTATTTATTTTTCCATAAGCCTGTAATCACATATCTTGACTAAGAGAACACAGCCACAGTAATATTCCCTTTCAATAAAAACTTATTGATCATATTGTTACTGTAGGTGACAAATAGTGAGTTGTACACTCACATGACTTTGGTGGTGGCAGTGTGGGTTCGGTTCCCACTCAATAGCGGTGTGAATGTGAGTGCGGATGGTTATACATGTCTACATGTGCCCTGCAACTGACCCAGCAACCAGTTCAGGGTGTATTCCACCTTTCACATGAAGTCAGATGGGATAGGCTCCAGCACCCCGCGACAATAGCCAAGATAACCAGTGTTGAAAATGGATAGGCAGATCATGTTTTTTTTTCAGGGCAAAACAGTTCCACAACACTGTAAGGTAGATAACGAGTGACTGGCTCTTAATAGAAGTTCAATCGAGAAATGTTTGATAAACAACAGATTCCTTAATTGAAACTGGAATTTGTTTTGAGTAACAATATTTCTCATCTGATTCGATTGTAACTAGGCAGTGGCAATATGCAATATCCAGCTTTTACAAGCAGATCAGATTAGTCTGTGTTCTATTAGCCTGAGATTTGGGCACGGACAAGATGATTGTTGGGTTGGATCCATGTCTTCAGCAGAGGTTCCCTGTAGACCAGACGTAATTATATTTCTCTTTGGTTTTATTTGTGGGAATTCTGCCCAGATTTCAGTGGAAAATTAATCACTTAGTGTATATGGTAGTATCACAATTTGCATTTTTCTCTTGAAATAATAAACTATTTGCACCATGTGGATATGAAGAAGCTTGCTGTGAAGATTATGATTCTAATAAATTTTTTAGATTGTTGTTGTTGGCAGGATCCTCGATGGTGCATGGGAGTTCGCCCAACCAGTCTACATGTGTTTTGTGGAAATCATTCGACCATGTCTCTCAGGGAATCTTGTGGGGGTTTCTTCGGGAATATGGTGTACCAAACGCCCTGATGCGGGCTGTTGGGTCCCTGTACGACGACTGTCAGAGTTTGGTCCGCATTGCCGGCAACAATTCGGACTCGTATCCAGTGAGAGTTGGACTCCGCCAAGGCTGTCCTTTGTCACCGACTTTATTCATAACTTTTATGGACAGAATCTCTGGGCGCAGCTGAGGTGTAGAGTGTGTCTGGTTTGGTGGCCTCAGCATCACGTCTCTGCTCTTTGCAGATTATGTGGTTCTCGTGGCTTCATCAAGCCGTGTTCTCCAGCCAAGTGTGAAGCAGCTGGGATAAGAATCAGCACCTCCAAATCTGAGACCACAGCCCTCAGTCAGAAAAGGGTGACGTGCCCTCTCCGGGTCAGGGATGAGATCCTGCCCCAAGTGGAGTAGTTCAAGTATCTTTGGATCTTGTTCACGAGTGAGGGAAGAATGGAGCGGGAGATCGACAGACAGATCAGTGCAGCATCTGCAGTAATTTGGACTTTGTATCAGTCTGTTGTGGTAAAGAGGGAGCTAAGTCGAAAGACGACGCTTTCAATTTACCAGTCGATCTACATTCCTACCCTCACCTATGGGCACGAGCTGTGTGTCATGACCGAAAATACAAGATCCCGGATACATGCAGTCGAAATGAGTTTCCTCCGCAGGGTGTCCAGGCTCTCCCTTAGAGAGGGTGAGAATCTCGGTCATCCGGGAGGGGCTCAGTGTCAAGCCGCTGCTCCTCTGCATTGAGAGCAGCCAGATGAGGTGGCTGGGGCTGATTCGGATGCCTCCTGGACGCCTCCCTGGTGAGGTGTTCCGGGCATGTCCCACCAGAAAGAGACCCAGGGAATGACCCAGGACATGCTGGAGAGACTCTGTCTCTCGGCTGGCCTGGGAACGCCTCGGGATCCCTCTGGAAGAGCTGGAAGAAGTGGCGGGGAAAGGGAAACTACTTCCCCCGTGACCAGTCCCGGAGAAGCGGTAGAAAATGGATGGATGGATATTTTCAAGGCTAAAAGCAAAAATGTTTTGGACACTGGACAATAATGTAAAATTATACAGTGATGATCACTTTTATTCTATACACACACACACACACACACACACACATATATATATATATATATATATATAATATATATATATATATATGTATGTATGTACATGTATATGTACACACATCCATCCATTTTCTTCACCGCTTATCCTCACAAGGGTCGCGGGGAGTGATGGAGCCTACAAACACACACACACATATATATATATATATATATATATATATATATATATATATATATGCATTAATTGGAGATTTCAAATTGCTGTTAAGTGTGATTTTGAGCGTAATTGGATGTTTGTTACATGTTCCCTGCGATTGGCTGGCTACCTGTTCAGGGTCTACCTCGCTCCAAGCCTGAAAATGGCTGGGATAGGCTCTTGCACTCCCTCGATAAGTGGCTAGGAAAATGAATGAATGAATAATTGGATTAAAACCTTCTGAAGTTCGTTGGATCACACCAGAAGTAGAGGCAGGTATCCAATATCCAACTTTCCTTTTCCCAAATTACTTAAGCTTTGATCCAAACACAATTTACTTTACAAGGGGTATGCAAAACCTTTGACCCAAGTCATACAGTTTGAAGGCAGTGGCACCACATACAAATGAAATGTACAGTGAAGTGTTTGAACACCCTGCTATATTGCAAGTTCTCCCACTTAGAAATCATGGAGGGTATGATTTATGTATGATTTTGTTAACCATTTATTTGTGTGATAGAGCTGCAAATAAGTATTTGAACACCTGAGAAAACCAATGTTAATATTTGGTACAGAAGCCTTTGTTTGCAATTACAGAGGTCAAACATTTCCTGTAGTTGTTTACCAGGTTTGCACACACTGCAGGAGGGATTTTGGCCCACTCCTCCACACAGATCTTCTCTAGATCAGGCGGGTTTCTGAGCTGTCGCTGAGAAACACGGAGTTTCAGCTCCCTCCAAAGATTTTCTATTGGGTTTAGGTCTGGAAACTGGCTAGGCCACGCCAAAACCTTGATATGCTTCTTACGGAGCTACTCCTTGGTTTTCCTGGCTTTGTGCTTCAGGTCATTGTCATGTTGAAAGAACCAGCCATGACCCATCTTCAGTGCTCTGACTGCAGGAAAGAGGTTGTTCCCCAAAATCTCACAATACTTGGCCGCGGTCATCCTCTCCTTAATACAGCGCAGTCGTCCTGTCCCATGTGCAAAAAAAACATCCCAAAAGCATGATGTTACCACCCCATGCTTCACAGTAGGGATGGTGTTATTGGGATAGAACTCATCATTCGTCTTCCTCCAAACACAGTAAGTGTAATTATGACCAAAAAGTTCCATTTTGGTATCATCTGACACAAAACCTTCTAACCCTTCTCCCATGATGCCTCTGTATCATCCAAATGGTCAATGGCAAACTTAAGACAGGGTTTGACATCTGCTGGTTTAAGCAGGGGAACCTTCCGTGCCATGCATAATTTTAAACCATGGCGTCTTAGTGTATTACCAACAGTCACCTTGGAAACGATGGTCCCAGGTCTTTTCAGGTCATTGACCAAGTCCTGCCATGTAGTCCTGGGATGATTCCTCACCTTTCTAAGGATCATTGAGACCCCACAAGGTGATATCTTACATGGGGCTCCATTCAGATTGAGATAGACCGTCGTGTTTAGCTTCTTCCATTTTCTAATGATTGCTCCAACAGTGGACCTTTTTTGCACCAAGCTGCTTGGCAATTTCTCGGTAGCCCTTTCCAGTCGTGTGGAGTTGTACAATTTTGTCTCTGGTGTCTTTGGACAACTCTTAGGTCTTGGCCATGTTACAAGTTTGAGTCTTACTGATTGTATGGGGTGGACACGTGTCTTTATGCAGCTAACGACCTCACACAGATGCATCTGATTCTGGATAATACATGGAGTGGAGGTGGACTATCAAAGGCGGACTAACAGGTCTTTGAGGGTCAGAATTCTAGCTGATGGACAGTTGTTCAAATACTTATTTGCAGCTGTATCAAACAAATAAATCATTACAAAAATCTTTTTGTTGATTTCTGGATTTTTCTTTTTAGATTATCTCTCTCACAGTGGACATGCACTTATGAAATTTTCAGACCCCTCCATGATTTCTCAGTGGGAGAACTTGCTATATAGCACCGTGTTCAAATACTTGTTTTCTTCACTGTAGATCTAGAGTCGAGTACAATAGCTCTGGACTATGGATGTAGAGTACATCAAGGTAAGGGTTGAGTTGAGCCGCTCTAGAGCAATGTGAAGTAGAAGAATCTTGAGAAGAGTAGAATAGATGTTGAGAAGAGTAAATATTGAGCAGCAGTTAAGTACTTTAGCTCTAAAGTAGCACAGTACAAAGTCAATGTACAGTAGTTGTAGAATAGAATACAGTAGAATATGTAGATGGCTAATGTTCTTTTTATACTCCTATTTCTAATTTGAACCATTCTAGATAAAATGAAATTTAATTGTATTTTTAATGACTGTGTAATAGCTTAGCATTCCAGAACTGTCTGACAAAGGATGAGGTCATCAATTGAGTTGCTTTAATTTTAAATGTGTATACCACCTCACACATAGTAGAGGGATTTGTTTGTCCTAATGATCCTAAGTGCTAAGTATTCAGGGGCTTCACACCCCTGCTAGGGTCATCCATAACAAACCGATCCGAAGTAAGAGACCAGACAACACATGGCTGTGAGACTCCTATGATGAAATACTTAAATGGAGTGTGGTTTCCATGGCCTGGACATGCATCACCAGGGTCCCCATTTGGAGCCAGGCCTGCAGGTGGGGCGAGTGCCTCTACCCATGGGGGCCTGAAAGTTCAGATTTGGCTCACCACCTGTGGGATGGATCATAGGGGTCGGGTGCTGTGTGAGCTGGGTGGTGGCCGGGGAGAGGGAAGTCTGGGTAGCCGCTTATCCTCACAAGAATTGCGGGGAGTGCTGGAGCCTACCCCAACTGTTATTAAAACACAAAACGGTCCTCCCAAATTAAAATTAGACTTGTTTCCTGAGAGATTTCATTAAACAGTTAGAACATCTTAAATTCCAGAGGTATTCTGTAATTATAAATATATGTATGTATTTAACGATATCTCCTCAAAATGAAAAATTGCCTATAGAAAATCAAGTCAAAAACACCGTTTAAGTATGTAGTAAAACCATCTTAACAATTACTGGATTTCAGGATATCCCATCAATCAGATGACTTTCTATCGGACCTTTCATACAGTCCATTAAAATTAAGCACAAAATGTCTTACACAATAAAAGCAAAAAAAGGAGAAAATAATGCCACCCACTAAAAAGAACAGATGCACACTAACAGAAATTGCCCTCACCCACTTGTTCTTTCACACATTACACGGTATGTAAAAGCACAGAAATGAAGAAAACTACAGCGATACCTTACCATAAGCAATTTGCAGTGAGGAAATGAGAGCGGTTGGATTACAAATAGAATAAAACACAAGGAGTCTTCACTTCTTGAAGGTTCAGTGAACTTCTTTGAAGGACTTTGACTGTCCGATTCCAGTAAGGTGATTGGCTGGACCATTTTAGCAGCTTTAATTTTTTTTTTTTTCCTCTTCATTTTTTTCTTTCGTTTTTTTCTGTGTTGGGTATCATTATTGTATCGTATCGTTCGTATGTTGTTTTCAGGGTGACGTGCAGTGCCATTCCTCCTCCAAATGTGGTGTGCATTTTGGCATCCATACAGTTCTATTAGCTCTCACCAGACCAGACTTTCTTCCAGTACCTTACTGGCTTGTCCTAATGTTGTTCAGCAAACTTTAAACAAGGTTTGACATTCTTTTTTTTTCAGCAAAAGGTCTTGGGTGATGAGCTTGCATTGAGGTAATCTCGGAGGATTACATTGCTTATTGTTTTCCTTAGGTCAACAGCCACCCATCCATCCATTTTCTGAGCCGGTTATCCTCATGAGGGTTGCGGCAGTGCTGGAGACAATCTCAGCTACGATTGGCAGGAGGGTGCACCCTTAACTGGTTGCCAGCTGATCGCAAGGCACATGGAGACAGACAACAGTCTCACTCACAATCACACCTAGGGGCAATCTAGAGTGTCCAATTAATGTTGCATGTTTTTTTGGTATGTGGGAAGAAACCGGTTGTGCCCGGAGAAAACCCACGCAGGGGGAGGATATGCAAACTCCACACAGGCGTCTATGTGTGTGTGTGTGTGTGTGTGTGTGTGTGTGTATGTATATATATATATATATATATTATATATATATATATATATATATATAGCAGAGGTAGAGGTGGCAAAGCCAAGAAGGATATGACGACATGTCACCAGGTTGGACACAAAAGAAGGAGAAAAGGATCTCTACAGGTTGGCCAGACAGAGGGATAGCGATGGAAAGGATGTGCAGCAGGTAAGGGTGAAATGTGTTGAGTAGTGTGCTAAATAGACGGAAGGAATACTTTGAGAAGTTGATGAATGAAGAAAATGAGGGAGAAGGATGAGTAGAAGAGGCAAGTGTGAAGGACCATTAAGTGGCAATGACTAGTAAGGGGAAGTTAGAAAGGCGCTAAAGAGGATGAAAAATGGAAAGGCAGTTGGCGGTGGAGGTATGGAAGTAATTTAGAGAGGTGGCTATGGAGGTTTTGACCAACTTATTCAACAGAACACTTGCGAAGAAGAATGGAGGAAAAGTGTGCTAGTTGCCATTTTTAAGAACAAATGCAATTTGCAGACCTGTGGGAATAACGTTGATGAGCCACACAATGAATTTATGGGAAAGACTAGTGGAGGCTAGACTTAGGACAGAAGTAGGTATCTGCAACACTATGGTTTCATGCCTAGAAAGAGGACCACAGATGCATTATTTGCCTTGAGCATGCTCGTGGAAACGTACAGAGAATTCCAGCAGGAGCTACATTCTGTCTTGGTGGAGCTAGAGAAAGCCTATGACAGAGTACCAAGAGAGGAACTGTGGTACTGGTACTGTTGTGGCGGGGAAATATGTCAGAATAGTACAGGACATGTATGAGAGCAGCAGAGCAGAGGTGAGGTTGGGGGGGGGGGGTCGATGATGATGCTCCCAAACTGTTTTAAGTTGAATATTATGTTTCCTCCTATGTTTAAAATACAGAATTAGCTTTTTGTGCAATGTATTGTCTGTGCTTTCATCCTGGATCAGGCTGTGCCAAGGTGCAACTTTAAAATTAGACACCATCTCATCCTGCTCTTTCTTCTTTGGCTTCAGACCAGACCTTTCCCAAAATCACATATTCCGACAGTCATTGCATCTTAAAACAACAGCATTTCTTTTTTAACTTTCTCCATTAATATTGAAAGTAGCATGTCTAGCTCGTCTTTGCTCTACGTTGCTCAGACTGTGTTGCTAACTAAAGCAGCGGTGGTGGACGTTGAATAAATAAATATGAGTGTTGCATGGGGCTGTAGTGCTACACCCTGGAGGGAAAGACAGGACAATATAGGACAGGAAAAAGACAGGACAAGAAACATGCAGAACATGAGTCGTGATCTCAGCTGTACAACTGAGGTGTAATGGGACTGACTTAAGTGAAGGATAAAAGTCTGCAGGACAAGAGTAAAAGTGAGGGGATATACAAGTAATTTGCATATACAGTGGTACCTGTGCTTGTGAAATTAATCCGCTAATCCGTCATAGCGTGAAATCAAAACACTTTTTACATGTAAATAGCCTAATCCGTTACAACCACCCACCCCACCCGCCGCCAAAAATAAGCATTCAAAGTGTACACCCTGTAAAGAATAATAAAAAAAGATGTTCATTTAACTTTGCCGTTGAGTGCGTGGCAAGCAAAACTGCATCGTGGCATATTCAGAGACTAAGGCATGCACACAACTTAATTATCCTAAAATTAATAAATTCCACAAACTCTAAATTCAAAACAAACATTTACTTTCAATGTTTCATGAAGTACCAATCCAATGATGTTTGCCTTTGACGGCCTTTGATATTCATGCGGAAATGTGCAAGGCAAATGTCATCAAAGTGAGCGATTGCCTGGCTAGTTAACACGTTTTCCGGATGATTCTTTTGAATACATTCGGAAATGTCATGGAATTTCGTCAATTTTCGTGAGGACCCCACCCAATCAATCGAAGGCAGGATCAGGCCCAGGGGTCCAATCAAGAGGAGCCAGTGGACAGGACATGACCAACACCAAGGAACCCAGGCTGGTCTGCCAGCCCCTCCGAGGAACCCCAGTAACTGTCCCCCTCAACATCCCCATGGGATTCAGACACCCACCATCCCCTCCTCCTCCCAACATGCAGGGCCATGCAGCTAAGTGAGAACACACGCCCCATTACTATGACTGCCAGGTCCCCGACTGGCAGTAGTTGACCCTACACCGTGTATCACCGGCGGAGAGGGCTGGCCCACCTATATCTTAGGGAGCCCCCCTCCCCACTAGCACCACCACTGTATTCCCATCAGCATCCATTATCCACCCCCAGGAATGGGAGTTGGACTCCCCCACCCCTTCAAACCTGGCACGGATAAAAACTCCACAGCAGGCACCAGAGACTCCAGGACACCACCAGGCCCCCACATGAAGCGGAAGAAGCGATCACAGCAGGATTCAAGGAATGGAGAGAAGAAGAAAAAGCAGTTCCTAGGAGTGACAGCGGGGCCCCACTGCCACAACTAGCAGCCAGCGTGGGGGACCCAGGCAGGTCCCAGCCAGGACTGTTCCAGAAGTTTATTATGCTTAACTACCCAAGTATTCTGATAATTAAAAGGGACGCTCCAGTCTGCAGGGATAATCCGAAATGCTACCATATTTGATACTTTCACCATTTGTTGTTTTTCTCCCTCTTTTCCTAATTTGGAGTCGCATCCCTCAGCCACTCTCTTCTTTTTCCTCAATTGAACACTTAACTTCTGCCTTCACACAACGTGCATGTTTTTGGGATGCGGGAGGACACCAGAGTGCCTGAAAAAAACCCGCGCAGGCACGGGGAGAACATACAAACTCCACACAGGCAGGTCCGGGATTGAATCCGGGACGTCAGAAGTGTGAGGTCAACGCTTTCCATCTGAGCCACCTTATAATATTTCCTTTTTTAATAAATTGAAATTTGGAGAAGTTCAGTTTTAGTGAGGTCTAATCATGTATTGCCATGACTGCATGCTTGAATGATGTGTTTAGATTGCATGTAACTGCTTCTGAGTAAGGTTTCAAATGCTGAATTTCACCGGTGGTACATGAAAATCAGATACCATCCAAAATATACTTGTATATCACCTGTGCATCTATTGCTTATCTTTCAGTAGTTTTTTGTGTGTGTCATTGTAGAGAATATATTTTCATATCACTGAACACTCACAATGGACCTTTCCGTTGGCGATCTTAAGCACCACCTCCTTAGCCATGTCCCGCAAGCTTACAAAATGGCGATTGAACAGAACATGTTTGAAGTCGATTCTCTATTGCATAATCCATGAATGATATGTTTAGATTGCATGTAAAAGCTTCTGAGTAAGGTTTCAAATGCTGAATTTCACCGGTGGTACATGAAAATGAGATACCATCCAAAATATACTCGTATATCACCTGTGCATCTATTGCTTATCTTTCAGTATTTTTTTTTTTGTGTGTGTGTTGTTGTAGAGAATATATTTTCATATCACTGAACACTCACAATGGACCTTTCTGGTAGCGATCTTAAGGTCTGCCCCCTTAGCCATGTCCCGCAAGCTTACAAAATGGCGATTGAACAAAACATGTTTGAAGTCGATTCTCTATTGCGTAATCCAGATAATATTGGGGTATGTTTTTTCCGAAATGCGTCAGACTTGTCCTAGAGAGTTCTACAGAGAGGTCTCAACTATTTCACGGAACGATATGTACATGGAATTAAGATTTTGGACGGAGCAGGACACAATGTCAGAGTTACAGCGAAATTTTGGCGATTGACCCAAAAAAGTTCGACGCCTTATAAACTTCATATTGAAATCCAACAGGAAATAATAGTGGAATCGTACTGCTCATGTAAAGCAGGGTGAGTACTTTTTACTTGGAAAGATCACTAGTAATATCATTGTAGTCTTTAAAAGGGAGTGGGTGTATTCATTTGACTTGGCTCGTAATCGAACCAAGTGCTCTGTCTTATGATGTGGTACAAATAGGGAAATCCACATTTCTCTTGCATGACATCGCATTTACGTATCACTAACCCGACTCTTTGGCATAAAACATTACACACTTCATCCAGCAGGTCAGTAATACTCAAACAAAGTTTAAGTTGTTGTCCTGCAATGTATAAAGCACTGATAATAATTCAATCAAACTCAGAGAAGATATTTCTCCCCCAGTTACCTTCAAACATACAGCCTTGTGTTTGCTCATATTGTCGACATTTAGTTGTACGTGGGGTCTTTCGCGAGCCTTAATCCATCGTAGACACTTAGTCAACTGTGTTTTAGGCTTTGGAAAATGAATCAACCGGGCCCCTTGTAACCTAACAGGATATCTTTCATCAGAGTTGCATGTTCCCCAAGCGCATCTGAAGACCATTTTCTTCGTAACATTAACTTTTCAAACCAGACGCTACTGACAACCACCATTGCTTGTGGGACAACATGGCGGCAGGGGCGTGTCAAGCCAGGGGTTAAGACAATGTGGCTATCTGATTGGCTATTATTGTAGGAGCGATTAACAGGTTGGAAAGGTCCAAAGCGTCTCAAATTCCAAAATGGAAGTCAGGAACTTGACATGTTTGCTTTCAGTTTCCACGGTGATTTGACACATCAGGGCTATATTGATGATGTGTTTTCATTGTGACTCAAGGTGTGCTAAACGATTTCTCTTCTGGACCCGAATGATCCCAGTTTTTGAGTTCAAGGGTTTCAATGAAGAGCACATTTAACCTGCTTGTTGGAATAGACTCTAGGTTTGCAGACATCTTGTGTTGAGCTGAGTGGAGGCGTTTCAGAGGCGGAGTTCGTGTATTTCGTGGAAGGGGCGGTGCAGACACTAGGAGCAGGCAGTTGTGAACGAATGTGCGAGCGGGATCATGGGTGCTCTCCGCCGCTACTCGTCAGCGCCTGTTCGCTCTCTACGGTTCTGAGAGAACCGGACGGGGAAAAGGAGAGGACCGTTGGGTGCTGGAACTGCGAGTCGAGGAATTACAATGAAGTCGATCATTAATGCTTTTAAAAAGGAAGGTAGGACGTTTGATCACTGTGTTTACTGTATGTCAATCGGGCTTTTTTATTCCTTGACAGAGAGGAGACGATTTTAAAGTTGAGATTGGTACATTTTGACGCTTTTTTTAAGTTTCACGTTTCGGTGAATATCTCCGGAATTTTGTAATGCTGTATGTCTATGGCAATGTAGGTAGGTCGCTCGCTATGTGGGTTACAGTGCTTGAAAAATCCGTGAAGTGACTTTTTTTTTTCTCCGACGAGAGAGCGCGGGATATTGGTGCGGTTTTTGGGTCATAAAAATCGAACTTTAAATAGAAAACACACGCCTTCGTAATTATGTTGTGTTCCTCTCAGACCGCCATCTGTCAGAGTGTTAAAGAAAGTGTGTTCGTGCTTTCACCTGGTGCTGTTGTCACAATGTCACCGGGCTGAAAATCTCCGTGTCATGGAGGTGGAGTGGCTAAAACACAGAAGTAATGAGCTTTAAATTATAGTTTAATACGTATTAAGCACATTGCGGCACGGTGGAGTACTGGTTAGAGCATTGGCCTCGCAGTTCTGAGGACAGGGGTTACAATCCCGGCCGAGTCCAACTGTGTGGAGTTAGCATCTTCTCCTCGTGCCTGCGTGGATGTTTGTCTGTAGGTGCCTTGCAAGTCACAGGCGACCAGTCCAGTGTATTCTACCTTCCAAAGTCAGCTGGCATAGGCTTCAGCTCACTACTGCTCGAGCTGTCCAAATGTTGACCATTTGAAAAAGATAAATCACCATTCTTTTCATTGTCCTTTGAAGTATTTATAACTGACCTCTGTGACTTTTATATATATAGAGAGAGAGAGAGAGAAGAGAGAGAGAGAGAGAGGAGAGAGAGAGAGAGAGAGAGAGAGAGAGAAGAGAGAGAGAGAGAGAGAGAGAGAGAGAGAGAGAGAGAGAGAGAGAGAGAGGAGAGAGAGAGAGAGAGAGAGAGAGAGAGAGAGAGAGAGAGACAGACAGAGTTGCGCTGTAACAACCACAGGGAGTATTTTCATCTTTGTCAAAACTTGGAATAAACACTTATGTAACAGATAAAATGAATGAAACTCACACGATAAGAATTTGAAAAGTGTAAAAACGAGTGTTTGAAAAGTACAAGTCATTGCCGCAAATCAAATAGCAAGGCCACTTGTTTTCTTTTCGTGGACGTCGTTCTCCAGCCACTTTCACCTTTTGACTTGCGTTGACACAGCCACGAGTTCTTTGGCAATGCATCTTCATTCAGTTGGCCTCCAGAAGAGCTTCCAAAATTAGCAGTAACAATTACTAGGACTTTTCATAGATAATGTTCACAAAATTCTTTACAAGAGAGGTGCAAAATGCAAGTAGTAGGAGTTGAAAACTTAACACACCAAATGCATAAATCAGTGTTAAGAGGACAGGAGGAGAACGAAAGTTGATAAAACTCCCACGGTGTAGAAAAGAAGCAGTCAGATAACTTAAAACTGTAGAAAAGAAGGCTGAAATATAAAGTGTTAAGATTCTTATTTGTGGCACAGAGGTCGACTGATTAGCACATACGCCTTCGAGGTAGTGGGTTTGGGTCCAGGCTGCAGCCTTCCTATGTGGAGTTTGAATGTTCTTTCTGTGCTTGCATGTGCTGTTTCCTCCCTCTTTCCAAAAACATCGATGGTAGGTTAACTAAAGATTAAAAAGGTGTGAATGCATTTGAGATTGTTCAGTCCTGCATGTGTAACTGCTCAGAAAGTGATACATCGAAAACCAATTGTAATTTAGTAAAAATGGAGCAAAAGAAGTGCTTTTTTTCAGGGGGTAACGTTAGTTACTCAGCTCACATAGAAGCGCCAGAGCAGCAAGTTGGTTCGGTAGAAAGGCACCTCTTTCGCTATGAGTCCCACTTTTCATACTTTTGGCTGTCATGACTCATGGGACCTGACCCACCTCTCTTCTTGAAGACAGATTGTAATAGCCTGAAATACCATTTCCGACAAAATTAATTTGCGTTGTTTGACCAGAATATGAGCAAACTACTTGTAATTGTTTTCTTGTATTTTTTTTTAGCAGGATTACGTTAATAAGACTATCAGAATCCAACCACATCTGTCACTTACATTTGAAGACATGCATTCACACTTATGAGACAATTTATGTCGTGAACTTTGTGTGCTGCCCCAGGCAGAATATATATATTTTAAATGTGTACACTAATAACCTTTTTAAAATGGGAAAAAAAGTTAAATGTCTTTGATAGTGAAAGTTTTTTTTCTACAGGTAAAAAATTTAATTTTTTGCTGCAAATACTGTAGTTTTTATGTTTTCAAACCTCATTTCAATTAGATGTACATGTACATAGACTACACAGAATTCCCACATCCGAAAGCTGTTTTCAGTGCCAGACCTAACTAATATGGTTAATTTGGGAACACCACCCCCTACTTAAATTGTAATATCCATAACATTTACAAAAGAAATTGAAGAGCATTATTTTCAACATTGTCTTGATAAAATGATGTCAGCCAATGGAAAAAAATATATATTTTCATGGTTAAAAATGCCCACCAAAAATAATGATATAGATTGATTTTCTAAAAAAAAACAAAAAAAAAAAATTTCTTTCAGCTTGTCGCGTTAGGGGTCGCCACCACGTGTCATCTCAAATGGACGCTCATATTTGTTTTTGCACAGTTTTTATGCTGGATCCCCTTCCTGACATAACCCCTCTTAGGGAGTGGGGGACCCAGTGAGAAACAAACTCGTGACCCCTAGTTTACTAAACCAATGCTCTAACCACTGAGATATAGAACTATTGATGAAAAAAAAAGTATCTATTTGTGGCTGATATGCATAGAAGTTTAGGGCAATGCTGACAATGACTAGGTTTATGATCCATAGTTAAGACACTTTCAAGTCACACTGGTGGACATTCTACATTCTATTACATTAACACTAATTAACTTATCATAAGGTGAACTTTTCACACCGTCACCCTTCATCAAATGTTTTTTTTTGACAAAGCTTACCATACACCAGTACATACAGACTTCTGACAGTGTGTAACACATGCAAATTAACCAGTGGCAAAATAATTTAATTAATAATCACAATACAAATGTTCATTCCTGCATTCTAACCACCAATTCTTCTCATTTTATAATAGAAAAAAAGTGTTTAATTTTACAATTTTAAATACAATATTTTAAAGTTCCAAGATTTCCACTTTGCTTTTGGATTACTGTAATATTTAGTCATTCATTCGTCTTCCGTTCCGCTCCTCCCTACATGGGTCCCAGGCATGCTGGAGTCTATCCCAGCTATCTTGGGGAAAGAGGCGGGCTAGCCCCTGAACTGGTCGCCAGCCAACTGCAGTGTAATATTTAAATTCAGGATTTTACTTTATTAGAAATGCGTGACATCACTAATTGGACACAGGTCGATTATCCAGAGGGGAACTGAATCCAGCGCCACAAGGTATGAGATCACAGGGACTGGAACTCACACAGATTGAGTGGTGAGTCCACATTTCGCTAGTTCATTAGATATTAGAGCCTCTTTCCTTCATTAACACATCTGTTGTGTACAGAGAGATAAAGGTCTTGAGTCTGTTCTGGGAATGCGATGACTCCATAAAGCTCCCCCTGCCCTCCCACCTTCAGGTTTTCTCAACTAGGGAAGTGAAGAGCATGAACCTCACCACAGCAAACCGCATACGTTTGCTGCCAGCAATTGTACTAATCAGCTCGTTATCATGTGCTCCTCATCGAAATTGCTTCAGGCTCTTTTCGCCACTCCCGCCATACAATGCTGTAATTGCAAGAAGTGCTGATGATGGCTCCTCATCTCACAGTGTAACAAAAAGTAGTGTCCATGGGGAAATCATGGCCTCCTCCATTACTAGTTCAGTCTGACACTATAACCCAAGGACCATAGGCCAGAACCCAACACTGTTCATTGTAATTCTGATAATCATTTTAATGATGGTATGAGTGAAATCAGAATGGAGGGTGCAGTCATGGAAATCTTTCTGTGTTGCTGGGGAGATTAAAATGTCCTATATTGGTTTTCAATGAAAGATTTGATTGAGATGCGTTGATGAAGAAACCTCCATAAATGTCTACAATTGAGGGGGAATGGGGGGTTATTAAATGTCAATAAACTGATTGTTCAGTATGGCTATGTAAGTACAGACTAACGTTCCCTGTTTCTCTGTTATTCCAGTAGACTGAAATCACAACCATAAATACTATGTTACATCATTTTAAATTGATGCTTAAGAACCACAATGGGCCAGGTGTGAGCAAAACCCTGAGCATATTAGTTAGGCTGAAGGTTCCCCAAGTAGTAACCAGTATGTTATTTTGTCATATTTTTTTTTGCTTTTATTCCAGTATGTCCACCCATCTTTAAAAACTACCGAGGAGATTTTTCACGGATTTAGCAGAGTGGTTTAAACTTGGCTTGAGTATAGAAGAGACAATTCACTGTGCTTTTAACATTGTTCAAATGATGAGTGAACATGCTCAAAATTAGGGTGCACTTGTAAAGACACATTTGCTATGATTGGTTAAGTGCCTGAAAAAAATATATGCACTCGGGAAAAGTACTCAGAAGGTGAAGATTAATTCCCTTTCCTGGAGCATTTAAATGAATTTATGAATATATGCTTAACAGTCTTCATATTTGGGGGGTTTCTAACATCAGATTTCAGTAAGACAGTTAAGAATGCCTATTGGTAATATGCAGTTCAATTTATGGGTTTTCTATTACCTTTTTCTGTATGTACAGTATATAGTAATTTCAAAGTCACTTTTTTTGCCTTTGGAGAGAAGATGCTGTTAAACACAGTGGAAAAATAATGTTAAAGCTGTTAAAAGTTCTGGAGCTATTTGATTTGGCAGGGTTGTGAGTTTGTCAACCACAGCAAACAGTGTGAGTATTGTGAGGTACTTACTCATGATTTCAGACTGCTCAAAATTACAAACACGCTGTCTGTAGAGGTCATAGTCAATTTAGAGTTTTTTTTTCTACTTGCATTCTGCTTTCCTACATTTTGATTTAGAGCTCTTGACCATCACTGTGGTGCTCTCTGGTTTTCTCGGTCGCCTCAAAAGGTCTTAGTTTTAACAGGAACGACATTTAAGATTTTCGAAGTGAAACACAACAAAAGTTCAACTGTCCTAGCGTTCACAGTTTGTGGCAAAGCTACAGTCTCCATGACCTTAATGGCAATACTCTCATTTATGCACCTTTTTCCAATAGACATTGAGATTGTTTGAACATTTGGAAGAAACTATAGCTAAAACAAAATCCACAAAAATTATCAGAAATAACCATATCCTTAATGTCGATTGATAGAATTTCAACATCCTTAGAGATGACCAGGTCTATGGTCTTGAGTGTGAGTTGGACTCTTAGTATGATGAGAGAGGTCAAACGTGTCTAGTATCGCAAAGTTATTTGGAGTTTAATACCATGTTGTTGCCAACATGAATGTTAAAGTCTCCTGTTGTGACAAAATAGTTGTAGGCAGTACAATTATTGACAGCGGTTCTGAAAAAAATTCTGTTGTATCTTGGAAGTCTAAATTATTACACTAACCATTGGGTGACCTTTACTGTAACTAAATAAGAGATATTCAAAAGAGCCAAATCCATTTTCCGAGCTGCTGATCCTCACAGGGTCATGAGAGTGCTGGAGCCTATCCCAGCTATCATTGGGCAGGAGGCGAGGTATACCATGAACTGGTTGCCAGCCAATCGCAGGGCACAATCACACCTAGGGGCAATATACAGTCTCCCAATTAATGCATGTTTTTGGGACGTGGGAGGAAACCGGAGTGCCTGGAGAAAACCAACGCCAGCACATGGGAGAACATGCAAACTCCACACGGGCGGGCTGGGATTTGAACCCCGGTCCTCAGAACTGTGAGGCCAACGCTCTAACCAGTTGTTTCACCGTCCTGTCCAAGTATAATTTCTCAACACTGAGATAATAAATATAACAGCAGTACCACCCTATTTTTTCCCTATTTGACATTCATTCATTTGAAATGCTATGAAAGCTACAACATATACAATAATAACAAAAAGTCAACATCATAGGTTGTAATGAACATCAACATTGATTTATTATCCAGTGACCTGACATAAAAAACAGATAGTCTTGCAGAGATAACTGGAGACAATGGTTTGCTATGGTGACATTTTATCGTCACTCGGTTTGAAGTTCTACTGTGTTTATGCCATATCTTTTTGATTCATTTTCTGTCCGTTGTAATTACAGGGTTGAAAAATGCCTGATTTCCTAAAGGATATTAGTTATTCACGAAAAGACCCTACATATGTCAGTCATATTCACAGATAACATCCTTCATGCGTGGAGGAGAGGCCTTATGCATCTTCGTGGACTGTGTTTCAGTCGAGGGGGGATGGTATGAGGATCCTGGCGTGATGTGGCCTGGTCTCCAACATTGACAATATTTTCCACCCTATCCGTCAGACTTAACACTGAATTTGTGCTCGTAAAGACTGAGTTTTACATTGGACTTGGCTCCAATGGAGGAGGGAGAGGTGTGGAAGATTGAATATGCGGGCTTATCTCATTTGTCATTTGCTTCTCCGATTGCTTGGATGACCCTAATGAATCAGTCTGCTCCTTTCCTTACCTTATCTCTTGTTCTTCTGATTGTTTGGGAGTAACTTCATCCTTTTGTCTTTGAGTTGTGTGAATATATCTACCATTTTCTTTTTCAGCTGATGAATGACGTACATCGTAAAAAATGTTGGCAGCTAATATCTTAACCCCTCGTCTATTTAGACAGAAACAGTCTGCCTTGTAAAGATGTATGCGCCCGCAAAAAGTACAGAAATTCTTAATGAATCTCACGGATAGCGCAGTACACACTTCACTTAACCACTTGAAGAGTTTGTTTTCAAAACGCAACATAGGCATTTTTTCAGATTTCCGAAACTCGCGCCAAAATTATCCAGCTCCGAATGGTAGTTATCGGGATACTCTGATTTTTGTTAAAAGTGCGACATATCGTTCTATATCAGCCAAGGAAGATCGCATTTTATTTCAAAATGCGACATATCGAGATCTTATTTAGAGCAAAATGCGACATAATTTCGTTCGATCAGCGTGCGCTGCTGAAGCAAGCAGCATTCAATCAGAATTCGTCTAGAGGGAAGTTCCGGTATCTTCCACATCATCATCCAAAATGGCTGCGCCCACGTTTGAGAGAGATGCTAATGCCGAGTTTGATTTTACAGCTATAAATAAAATCAAAAGAAAGGAGACTCAATGAGTCAGATTTCAAACAGTGAATTTGTGAGTTTGAAACTGATTTCATTTTGGAGATGTGTGTATGAGATCGACGACCTATTTTTTTCTGCTGGTATCCCTCGCAACCCATATTAACCTTGGTAGACTGGTTTGAAGCAGTTTACTTTCTTAATGATCTCACATCAACTTATAAACAAAATTAATCAACTGAGTGACACAATGCCTGCAGATGTCGGATTGCAGAATCGCATACAGATACACAAAATTACAATGATATAAACTCAGCCTTTCCAAGACCTCATACTGAACAAACAAACAGTTTCTAAATAACTGAAAAACACCTTTTTAAAAGAAATTCCCATTTTTTCATCTCCTTTTTCAACATCTGACATTAGTGAGCTAATTGTGAAAATTGTGACTGGTGACTGACCCTTATTTCTGATACCTAACTCTCTAAATGTGGTGGTCATGGTCTTAAATATTATTTTAAAATGCTTGAAATGTTGAAAGGCAAATAGTTTTCATGATTGCCTATCAAAAGCAACTGATTTTTTAAAAAAAATACAGCTGCTCCTGAAGGTTTAAGTCGAAATTTGGATATGTCTCACTTTGCCAAGAATAGAATGTTTGGATATGTCTCATTTTGGAGAAAAAATGAAATTTGTCATCAAAAAAACTCTGTGAATATTAAAGCCAATATTTTTTTGTAGTATGGTGTTTAGTTACTTTTTACCATCTCTTTCCATCCCCCAATAGTTAGAAACATAAATTGAGTGTATTGTTTTCACTTCAATACCAAGCCCTTTTCTCAAAATGAAAAAAACGGATAAGTCTCATTTTGAAAACAAACTCTTCACTTATTCAATTGACGGAGCCTTGAGAAATGTTCATCTCCAAATCTTACAAGTGGCAGAGGTCTCCTTATAAAAACCACAGCATCCAAATATTGCACATTTTTTTAGATCAATGAAATGCCGCTTCAGTACCTCTGATTGCTGCTTGAAAACATCTAAGGCCCCTGTGTATATGATGACAGATTTTACAGTTGGGTGCTGATTGGTGATTTCAAATGTTGTTTTGAGAGATCTGACAGCGTGTCACTGATAAAGCACAGTACAGTTGTGCCTTAGTTCTCGAACACAATCCGTTCCAGAAGGTTGGTTGAAAACCAAAATGTTCGAAAACCAAACCACATTTTCCAATGAATGGAAAAGGAAATATTGCGTTCCAAGCCTAAAAATTTTTTGTTTTTTTAATAGTTTTTTTTTTTTAGCTTTTCCTGAGAATACACTGCATAGTAGAAAACGTATAGTTTAAATACTTTATAAAATTAAATCATTTAAGAAATATATTTATTTTTTGTTTAAAATGTATGCTTTAGGCTAGTAGAGTATGCTAGGCTGGGAGTGCATTGCCGAATCTGTAGCGACTCGGCCTCCCACACTTGTAAACCTTTTTTTTTATTAACAAAAGTGCAGAATAACTTTAAACAAGCAATAATGAGGGGGGGACAAATTGTTTTTTATATGCACAGAAAGTACGTAACATGTAAAAAAAAATAATAATAACTTTCAACTAGAGGTAGGGTTAATGGAACAAAAGAAAAAAAGAAATGTAAAACAACCGTTTCATATGTCTTCGGTGGGGGTGACTTGCTCCTTTTTTCACAAAGAACGAATCTAATGTTTGTTTCAGCCATCTTTTAAGAACTTTTCTGAAGTGGCTCATAAGATCATTAAAATTTTGGAGTGCTCTGCAACATTCAGCTTTATTCAGGTGACTAAATTCTACAAAATTATGGATGTCGTTCCATTTAGCGCAGATAGCTTTAATATCGGCACTTGAGACATCCTTCCTGCCTTCAGCCTCATCAGGTGACATCTCTTCCCTTCCTCACCCACACTATCCCCTGCTAACTGCTCCTCGTTCACGGAAATAAGCAACTTTTCGATTTCCTCCAAGATCTGTAGTCTGTTTGATCAACATCCTTCCTTTTCCTTTAGCAACATCACTTGCTTTGAGGGCATCCTTGTGTTTCAGAATGGTGGTAATCATCGTTTTCACCATCCCATACTTCTTCGATAACTCAGAAACACGCACACCAGATTCGTGCTTGACTACCAAATCCTTCTTGAAGTCGACAGTTTTACACACCACTTCCCTTTTTTCAGCACCAGCAGTTCCACTTGCCTTCTTTGGAGCCATGATCAGAGGTTAATATTGCTCAATTGGAGGGAAAAAAGTCACTACCCGGACACGTCCGCTTGCAGAGGAGTGTGTGGGTCAACTGGTTGCTTCGCACACGTTATGTCGTTTCCGTTTTTTTCAGGGGTGCGTTCGAAAGCACAATAACTAATCGTCGTGGGTCAGTTGGTCCGGGTGTTCGAATATCGATTTTCGTTCGAAAACCAAAGCAAAAAAATCTCAAAATTTTCGTTCGAAAACTGATTTGTATGAAAACCAAGACGTTCGAAAACTGAGGTACCACTGTATTTTGGTGTTTTTCTCACTGCAAAAATGTTTCACATCTTTAATCTCCATCACCAACTATTAATGTTTAGGGTGTCAATTTTTTCTTGAATAATTAAATTTCATACCTTTCAAAGGTGGGGGGGGTCATCCTTGGCCAGGGTCTTGTAAAAGTGGCTCAAATTTATTTGTAAGTCTAATGTTAATGTTTTGCATTGACTTACCTTTTTTCTTGCTCTTCACCGTAATGGCCGTTTACTTGGGGTTGTGGTAGCCCACAGCAAAGGCCAGCAGGATTCCTAGGTTATCTGCTGATGTTGTATCCTCCCTTTTTGATGTCCCATATCTTTGGGCTTTGCTCCCAGTAAATTCCAGGGAGAACTGTTGGATTATCCAATATTGTTTCCAAATGAAAGAATCAGAATCAGCTTTAATGGCCAAGTGTGTAAAAAGACACAAGGAATAATTAATAAATAAATGTAGCTACTGCTGTTTAGATCATTCTAATGGAGTAAAAGTACTGTTTCCTATTCACATAAATGCTTGAGTAAAAGTAGAAAATATGCATGCATGCATTTATGTATGAATATATGTAGTGTGTTCTCATCCACCTCTCTTACTAACACATTAAACAATTAGGAGCGAGGTGCTAATGTCTTAAACTATGTCACCGTTGTGGAGCGTGCTGCCTTATTCCTTTGCTCACTAGCTCATTTGCTTGCGGGATAGAAAACATAAGATTAACTTTCCCATGTGTCCCACATTAAACAACTCAGAGTGAGGCGCTGATTTATCAAACGACCCCAGCGCAGTTAATCAATCTCCTTAGATTGCTTGCCTGCGAGCTAACTTGTTAGTTTTGTTGGCTAGTCAATGTAATGGACTTTAAGTGTTGAGTACACAACACAAAGGCAGATTAAGCAAGACTGTGGAGTATTGGGCACAACTGGCAACAGTCCACAAGTCCACTAGTTGCTACTTACACAGCCATCCAACTCTCACTGTGTGAGCCATCTTACTACAACAGTGACAGCTTGTTGAGCTCAGAAAAACTATTGTCCATTTTATGTATTGAATAGTCAATATAGTAGAGTTATTGTGACAGGCCTAGTATATGAAATCCATATTTTGTTTAATTTAACTCATCCCGAGTGCGTGGCAATGGAAGGTACGCACTCATTTCAAATTTCCCAGATGCATGGAAATCTAGAGTCGATGGGAGTTTTGGTGATATGGCCAGACTCTATCTTGAGACTTGCTCTCAGTCAGCCCTTAGGTCATTCAGAAGCTCAAAATTTGCATTGCTGAGTAGACAATATGTCTCTAACCATTCTGTTTTCAGTTTTCAAAAACATTTACACGATCTGAAAAGGTCTTTACACCACCTTTCATCTTCCCCGCCCTATGCTAGCACTGTTTTGTGGGCTGGGTCGGACCTGCCTTTCAGATGTGGTATTTAAAGACACATATTGAGTGATCGTAATTCATATCCGGTTTGATGAATCACATAGTGGGTGCTAAATTTGTGTTTTTGCATATATAGTACTTCTCCCTGCAAAGTGAGCTGTAGGTGTGCTTAAACACTAGATCACCTTCCACATCTGTTTGCAGTCAGGTTGGCACCCATTTTATTTTTTATTCATCAGACCTCAAGTGTTCTTCAATTGTCTTCAAAGTCTACAATTAAGATAACATTCAGGCTCTCCGTGATTGAGTTGTTGACGAGATGTGGGCAGAGCTAGATGGTTGGTTGTCAAGAATTTCCCCATCATCCCTCACTCTACACTGTGGCATTATCAATGAGGGAGGGCAATTAGAAAGTGGAGCTTTGTCTTATTGATGGAATACATTGTGGTTGTCAGAGGAGGAAACGTGTTGTTACTTCAATGCAAAGATGACCTGAAATGTGGATTTGGGATTTGGGAAAAACTCAGAAAGCTGAGAGTCTTTGGATACACCATTTTTGAGTATTGTATTTATAAACTGGCCCGCGACTGCCGTAAATAGGAGCCCAACTTGCTAGAACGCGCCTTTTGTGTGTGTGTAATCGATGTATTGGCCACACTTGAAACAAGCGAAAAGGTGGATGATAGGCTAGCTTTTTAGCTTTTTTTTTTTTTGCACGCCATCACACAATCGACCAAAACTACCTCTCGATCATTGAGTGCCCCTGACCTATGGGGTGCCTCAAGGGTCAGTTCTTGGTCCCCTCCTATTCACCCTGTATATGCTACCATTGGGCAAAATTCTTCAATTTCAATTTCAACTTTAATTTTGACTGTCTTAGCTATCCAGATGACACACAGTTTTATTTAGCAGGGCCTCCTGATTACTACAGTTTAATTGTGGTATTGTGCCACTGTCTAAACCAGATAAATAACTCGATGAGCCTAAATTTTCTTCCACTAAACCACAACAAAACTGAGACAATTGTTTTTGTCAATAAACAAAAGAGAATTGCTGTTAGTAAACTCCTGGACTCGCTATCTTTACAAACCAAAGACCAAGTCCGAAACCTTGGTGTTCTGATCGATTCCGACCTGAGTTTCAAGAATCATATCAAATCAATCACAAAAACTGCCTTTTACCATCTGCTGAACATATCTGGAGTGAAGGTTTGGACTCATGACAGGACTCCCCAAAAAGAGAAATAAACAGCTTTAGCTCATTCAGAATGTTGCAGCTTGGGTTCTGACCAGAACAAAGTGGTCACAACATATAACGTCAATCCTAAAGTCATTGCAGTTGGCTTCCAGTCAGTTTTAGAATAGATTTTAAAGTTCTCCTACTGGTTTATAAATCACTAAATGATGTAGGTCCTGGCGGCACAGTGCCTCAGCTGGCCTCACAGTTCTGAGGTTCTGGGTTCAATCCCGACCCCTGCCTGTGTGGAGTTTACATGTTCGCACCGTGTTTGTGTGGGTTTTCTCCGGGCACTCCGGTTTCCTTCCACATCCCAAAAACATGCAACATTAATTGGAGACTCTAAATTGCCCTTAGGTGTGACTGCGAGTACGACTGTTGTCCGTCTCTATGTGCCCTGCGATTGTCTGGCAACCAGTTCAGGGTGTACCCTGCCTCCTGCCTTTCCGTTGACAGCTGGGATAGGTTCCAGTACTCCCTGCGACCCTTGTGAGGATAAGCGGCCAAGAAAATTGATGGATTAATGGATGGATGGATTTAGGTCCTGAATACATGAAAGAAATGCTTATGAAATACGAACCAATTAAGCTCTGAGATTGACTGACTCAGGTCAAATAGTGGAGCGGAGAGTCCAAACCAAACATGGTGAAGCATATTTATCCATTATACTGCACATAAATAGAATAACTTGCCAACAGATGTGAATTCATCCCCAATTGTAAATGTTTTTAAATCCAGGTTGAAAACGATTATTTTTTCCTCATGCTTTTTAGAGAATTTCCACTTTTTAATCATATCTATTGCACTATATGCAGTTTTAATTGTATTTTTTAAATTCCAATGTTTTTTGTTATTTTTATTGTTTTTATCCAATTTTAAATGGTTTTTCTGTTTGTTTTCAAATGCTTTTGATCATGTAAAGTGCATTGAGTTGCCTGGTGTTTGAAATAAAAAGTAAATGTAAGTTTCTTTCGGCTTGTCGCGTTAGGGGTCGCCAAAGCCTAACATCTCAGATGAACGCCCATATTTGTTTGGCACAGTTTTTAAGCCGGATCCCCTTCCTGACGCAACCCCTCTTGGGGAGTAGAGGCCACACGACCCCTAGTTTACCAAACCAATGCTCTAACCACTGAGCTATGGGGCCTCGCCTCGTGTGTGAAATGTGCTATACAAATAAATGTGCTTTGCTTTGCTCTGTTACATGTGGACCTGGCCTAGAAAAAGAGTAGAATAGAAGAGAATTCATAAGGGGTCGCAAAGCCAATCAGCATTTGGTTGACAACCAAATGCCCTACGCATTGCTTTAAATCTCTTCCATGCGCAATTGATAAATATTCTACTGACGTTTCCTCTCTGTGACTCCTCTGCAGTGCCTTTCCGTGAGGCTCCAGCATACTCCAAACGACGCCAAGGTCCATCATCTGGTAAAAACAGTGGAAACAGCCAGTCCCCCATATCTTTATCAGCTCCACGGCTCCTGTTGCGCTCTAACAGTGACAACAACCTAACAGTGAGTCAGTACGAGCACCACGGTTCACCAAGCAACTGGGCACCCCATCTACAGCAACACCTAAACAGGGCCAACCAACAGGGTCACTCACAGCCTGGCTCCTCAGCATTACATCGCAGCCTGTCACCACAGCTGCTTCAGCAGATGCCCAGCGGCAGACCCAATGGCAATGTGGTTGTTCGGACCATGGGAAAGGGGTCAAGGAGCCGGTCACCCTCCCTCAGCCGGCTGGGGGAGGAAGCCCGACTGGCTATACCCTCACATCGCCAACCCAAGTGAGCATCTTAATCCCAACAAATTAGCAGATTAACACCAGTTACCTCTTGCGCTTCATCATCTTTTCACATGACGCAAGCATTTATTGTTGAATATCTGTCATTATTTTGCTTCTATGACATACACCTCTGTGGTGAAATAAATCCTTATGTATACATATACATATACATATTCAGTATGAATCAATTTATATGATGCATCTGAAGTATTTAACACGTCACCATATTTCTCACATATATTTCCACAGGTGCTATTGACATGAAAATTTCACCAGATGTTGCGAACAACCCAAATAACAAGACACCGTATTTTCTGGACTATAAATTTAAATTAAACCAGCCAAAAAAGGATAATAAAGAAGGAAAAAATATGTCGCACAGGAGTGTAAATCGCATTTTTGAGGAGAAATTGATTTCATAAAACCCAACAATTATAACAGACATTTCACCTTCAAACGCAATTTAAAATGAAAATAAAATAGAGAACAGGCTGAATAGGTGTGTTCCAACTAAATAGGATCATACACCTCAGTCTCTCTAGGAAGGTCTGTTCAGGGTGGTAGAGAGGAGGGAGCATTGGGAAGTTGAATCCCAGATTTAGGAGGTGCAGCGTGTTTTTTTTTTGTCCTGGTTGTGAAAACAGTGGACCAGCTCTATACCCTCGTCAGTGTCCTCGAGGGTGCATGGGACTTTGCCCAACCAGTGGACACATTCTGTGAACTCGGAGAAAGTGTCCGACCATGTCCTTAGGGGAATCCTGTGGGGGGTGCTTCTAGAGTGTGTGGTACCGAACCCCCTGATTTGGGCTGTTTGGTCCCTGTATGTCCGGTGATAGAGTTAGACCCACTTGGTCCACTTATTTCCGGTGAAGTTTGGACTATGCCAAGGATACCCTTTGTCACCGATTCTGTTAATTACTTTTATGGCCAGAGTTTCTCAGCACAGCCGAGGCATAGAGGGCATCTGGTTTGGTACCCTCAGTACTGCATCTCTTTTTTTTTGCAGATGATGTGGTTTGTGGGTTTCATCAAGCCGTGAACTGCAACTCACTGGAGCAGTTTGCAGCTGAGTGTGAAGCGACTGCGATGAGAATCAGCACCTCCAAATCTGAGACCATTGTCCTCACTAGGAAAAGGGTGGCCAGCCTCCTCCATGTCAGGGATGAGATCCTGTCCCAAGTGGAGGACTTCAAGTACCTTTGGGTGTTTTCCACAAGTGAGGGAATAATGGAACGGGAGATCAACAGGTGGATTGGCTTTGACTTTGTGGTGGTAAAGAATAAGCTAAGTTAAAATGCAAAACTCTCAATTTACAAGGCATTCTACGTTCCTACCTATGGTCACAAGCTTTGGGTCCTGACCGAAAGAACAAGATCCCTGATTCAAGCATCTGAATTGAGTTTCCTCCACAGGGTGTCCAGGCTCTCGCTTAGCGATAGGGTGAGAAGCTCCAAATTGAAAGGAGCCGGGTGAGGTTGTTGGGGCATCTGATTAGAATACCTCCCAGACACCTCCTTGGTGAGGTGTTCCAGGGATGTCCCACCAGGAGAGAACTCCAAGGAGGCCTGAGGACACCCTGAAGAGACATCTCCTGGCTGGCTTGAGAAAGCCTTGTGTCACCCCTGGAAGGGCTGGATGAAGTAGCTGGGGAAATGGGAATCTGTGTGTCACTGGTCATGCTACTGCCACTGCGACTTGACCTCAGAAAAGAGGTAGAAAATGGATGAACGGACTTTGTACAAAATCCTTTGTTTGCAGGAAAGGTTCAAAAGCCTTCCTCTATGGAAAAAATAGTCACATGCATTACTCTGGTGTTATTTTGGCCCATTCTTCCACCCAAGTAGTCTTCAAATCTTAAAGGTCCCGTGGGCTTCTTTTATGCACCTAGAGTTTCAGTTCATTTCATAGATGTTGGATTGGATTCATGTTCAGAGATTGGGTCGGCCATTTTAACAGCTTTATTTTTTTCCTTTGAAACCAATTGAGAGTTTTCTTGGCAGTATGTTTTAGATCGTTTTCTTGATGAAATGTCCACCGTCGTTTCATGTAGGTTAGAGGGTCATCCTCATAGGTGGCAGCAGATTTTTTAAATGTCTCAGTACCGTTTACCATTCATCCTTCCTTCAGTCATGTGATGTTTACAGTTTTACAGCAGTTCTACACCATTATGTTCCCACCTCCAAACTTGGTTTTTACCTTTTCTCCTTCAAAAGTGTGCAATTAAAGAGTTAGATTTTCCTCTCATCTGACCAGAACATATTTTCCCAGTATTTAACTGGTTTATTCAAATGTTGCTTAGCAAACTTTAAATGAGGCTTGGCATGCTTTGTTTTCTTCAGAATTGGGTCTTGCGTGGTGAACATGTGTACAGGCCATCGTGCCAGAAGGCATTACATTTTGCTTTCCCCTATCAAAGCAGTTTCACCTCATTATGGGGGTTCATAAGATCTTCACAGGTGCTCTTAGCTCTTGGACAACTATTCTAATTATTCTTTGCTCTCTGTTGTCAGAAATCTTGCGAGGAGCACCTGATGCTAATTTGATTTCAGATGTGAGAAGAGTTTCTGTGATTTAGGTTGGTTAGAGTTGTTTAATTTGAAAATTACAATTTAGTTTTTACTTGTTTATTGGGGGAGTTTGCCATTTTGGACCTTACTTTACTAATCCCAACCCTTTACCCCTCCCATCCCCCCACCAAGTTGGGGTCTGCGAAAGTGGCATGCCTCAGGTTGGAGAGGGTTCATTTTTAGGGTTGGGCATTGTTTTGAATTCGTACGATTCTGGTCCCAATCACGGTTCCTCATTTTGATTCTGTTTCCAAAGGGTTCTCGATTCCGATTCTTTTAGGGACTGGGTGAAAGAAGCTTGCATGGTTTAAATAAGGGCCATTTAAATGAACATTTAATTCATAGTTCTCTATAACAAGTATCAATATCAAATTTATGAACTAAAAAGGCAACGTGTGTGCAACTAACCCATTTGACTTACGATTCAATAGTTAACGTTATCAATGTTGGCATAGACGTATTTTATTTTTTTACACTCACTCAGTTTTCTTCACTGAAGTTCCGTGCAGTGTAGGCTGAGGTGTAGAGTGGGAGGGACCTTGTCAGACTTGGACAAATTGCGAAAGCCTGCTTTGCACAATATACTGAAGTTACTGGTCATTTATTTTCACAAAATTATATTAAATTCATATTTTTGTCCCCCACCGCTATTGGGCACGTCTTTGTTGGTTTTCTCCGCTTTCTTCTTCATGGTCAGTGGACTGTAGGCATTGAATCTGTGAACTGAAATTTTGAAATTTCAACGATTCCAGTGCATCAGGAATGTTATTTCCACTTTCAATCAGTTCTCAATTCTCAATGGCCAACTCTAGCCATCTCACATCCCTAAGATTTTGAATTCAATCCTCAGTCCCTGTGACCATGTCCAAGCGTCCTTAAGCAAGAATCTGAATCCCCACTAGCTCCCAATGCTGTTTCCTCAATTGGCGAATGAGCGAATGAGTACTCTGAGTACTTTGAGAGTAAGAAAGCACTTTACAAGTGAGATCCTATTTACCTCGTTTGTGATTACTTCTGCTTCTCATTTGGTTGATCATCTTCAGCCATGGTGGTTTCTTTAAACAATAAAAACTGCAAATGTCCCATGTGAAGTTGTTGAGAGAGTGAAAATATCGACTATTTCAGACATTTGGAGAGGAGCACTGATAATAAAAACCATCCATCCATCCATTTTCTTCAAACCCGGGACCTCAGAACTGTGAGGCCAACGCGTTCCAGCTGATCCACCATGCCAAAACAACCAATCATTATTAAATTAATCAAAATTGCATATGTCCGAGGTTTCACAGTTGCGGAACTGGTTAGAACGATGTCCTCACAATTCTGAGGACCGGGGTTCAAAACCCGGCCCTGCCTGTGTGGCATTTGCATCTTCTCCCAGTGCCTGTGTGCATTTTCTCTGGGCACTCTAGTTTCCTCCCACATCCCAAAAACATGCATTAATTGGGGTCGCTAAATTGGCTTTAGAATGGATTTTAAAATTCTGCTACTGGTCAATAAATCACTAAATGATTTAGGTCCTGAATACATGAAAGAAATGCTTACGGAATACAAACCCAGTAGACCTCTGAGATCAACTGACTGAGGTGAATAGTGGAGTGCAGAGTCCAAAGCAAACAAAGTGAAGCAGCATTTAGCTATTATGCTGCACACAAACGGAATAAGTTGCCAACAGAGGTCAACCCCAAGTGTGAATGCTTTTAAATCCAGGTTGGAAATGCTTTTTTTTTCATGCATTCATGCTTTTTAGAGAATTTCTACTTTTTAATCATATTACTCGCACTGTACGCAGTTTTAATTGTCTTTTTTAATATATTTTGTTGTCATTTTTATTGATTTTGTCCCATTTTAAAGGTTTTATCTCTTTGTTTTTAAATGCCTTTAATCATGTAAAGCACATTGAGTTACCTCGTGTGTGAAATGCACTATACAAATAAATTTGCTTTGCTTTAGGCGTGATTGTGAGTGTGACTGTTGTTTGTCTGTGTGTGCCCTGTGATTGGCAGGCAACCAGTTCAGGGTGTAGCCCGCCTTCTGCCCGATGATAGCTGCGATTGGCTACAGAACTCCTGCAACCCTTGTGAGGATAAGCGGTTCAGAAAATGGATGGATGAATATGTAGGTCTTAAAGAGTTAACCTCCATAAAAATGACAAATATTTCCCAAGTCTATCTCAGAATTACCCTACCTGATAAGTTACAAATATTTGAAAAATTATACAAATAACATTCCATGTTAAGATACCAAATGGTCAAAATCACAAAAGTACTCATTTGAATACCTGAGGTATGAGAAGAGAAGTTCTACTGTATGTCTGTATCACATCAAAGCTTGTTGGCATAGAGGATGTGTCCCGTACAATCTGTGTGTGCGTGCATGCGCCACCTCCACCTGATTTGTTGGTGGTCGTCCACAATCTGCGACATGAGCGAGAGCATGTGATCGGCGGAGGATTAAATTGTGACGAGTGTTTATCTTGGAGCAATGTAACTGTCAATCCCGATTAAGACACATGCTCACTGCCCTCCTCCTCTGCCTCCTCCTCCTTGGCAGATGGACTCATTTGGAAGCACTGTGCGGAACCGACACTACCCACTCTCTGTACAAGTCATAGAAGGGAGAGCGATAAACTGTGTATTATGGAGAAGCTGCAAGAGTAAAGCAGTAATATAAAGTATGGGGTGTGGGCTTTTGATGATGGCAGAATTTTTTAAAAAAGGCATTTACAGTCATGGTGAAGGGGAATGAAAGAAGCGGCAGAGAAAGGAAGGTGGATGGTTGTCTGACAAAACATCACTATCATGCCATTTGACATGCTTCACTAAAATCTTTGGGGGTGTCAACAAAAAGTGATGTGGTTGTTGAAAGGGGCTCCACGCCTCAACTATTCACATACAGTCAGGTTTTACTTCAACTCTGCATTTATTTCACTCTCGATCTACTGGTGGAATTCATTCATTCAATCACCTTGGTTTTATTAGACAAATACAAGGTTACCTGGTTCAATCCCAGGTAATTCCAGGACGTTTGCCCCAATAAATTAAAAATAACTCACTTAATTTAATAAAAGGGGCGGCACGGTGGAGCAACTGGTTGGACCGTTGGCTTCACAGTTGTGAGGACCGGGCTTCAAACCCTGGCCACGTCTCTGTGGAGGTTGCATGTTCTCCCCGTACCTGCGTGGGTTTTCTGCAGGCACTCCAGTTTCCTCCCACATCCCAAAAACATGCATTAATTGGGGCAAGATTCTGAATCCCCACTTGCTCCTCCTGCTGTGTCATCAATATGTTAATGAGGAGATAGTGTTAATTTGCTTGAGTACTTTCAGAGTAGGAAAGCAAGTGAAATCCTATATACGTTATTTGTCAATACTTCTGCCTCTCATTTGGCTGATCATCTTCATGCATGGTGGTTTCTTTAAAATTAACTGCAAACATCCCTTGTGAAGTGGTTTAGAGAGTGTAAAGATCAACTATTCTAGAAATTTGGACAGCAGGTCTTAGAATAATAAAGAACAAATACATTATTAAATTAATCAACATTGAATATGAAGGAAGCGGCAAAGTGGAGGAACTGGTTACAGCGTTGGCCACACACTTCTGAGGACTGTGGTTCAAATCTCGGCCCCACCTGCGTGGAATTTGCATGTTCTCCCCATGCCTGCGTGGGTTTAGGTCAGAAGTGCCCCATCCCCACTATAGAGCTTGTGCACCTATGTCATCAAATTACATCAATGGCTGGAAGCGTCAGTGAAACAAACCATTCTTCAAAGCTAAGTCAGTTAGAGATGATGCAAAAATACGTCTTATAGCACGACGCCCAGAGTTTTCTCTGAAACGGTTAAACATTTAGAAGGTGATAATAAATGAAGGTACGTGGAAAAATGAGAGACACTTGGCATAGAGGACCCATATTTAATGCCGAAGTCGATGTTTTCGCTGATGAGAAATTGAGCTAATAACCAGCTTCCACTTGTCTTGGACAACTGGATCTACACATGTATCTGGTGAGTAAGTCATCAAGATTTGCACGGAAGAGTTTGAAAGCGTAGAAAAGTTTGGACACATACAAATATTTTGTTGCTGTATCTGTTCTCAATCAAGAATAAATCCCACATAGTGATGGAGCCACTCAGATTTTTTCAATATAAATACCAATATTTAAATACATGACCCCTGGTTTTACACAAACTGACATTCATCAACTGTGATTGGACAAAAAAAAAAAGAATTTGCTAATCCGTATGCAAAGCGTGTTGCGGCCACACGTTAAACTTTTCTGTGAGAGACTTTTTTTTTTTTAAATATGCATTGTTGTCAAACTTCAGTAAACCTCTGTGTGACCGACGGTTTATTTTCCGTTTTTAAATACGTATTGGACTCATTTGAGAACAATGCATATTAGAAAAAAAAAAAGTCTGTCAGGGAGAGGTTTACTGAAGTTTAACGTGTTACTGCAACCCAGTTCGTGCACGTTGGGGATGACTCCCTCTTGTTTTTTTTTTTTTTTTTTTAAACACATTGTTCTCAAATGAGCCAACCTGGCGTTTTAAATGCTTCTTGGGAATTTGCGATTGAGAATAATAATTCCTACCTGAAGAGAAGTGATCGCTCCACAGTCGTGTGTATTTGGTTGGGTACCATCCATCACGTTTAATTGCCGAAACCCATCGATCTTTTCTCATCTTTTCAGCTGGTATTCTATAGATCTCTTTATATATAATATAGATAAGCTCTTTGAATATCTGTCTCGTCTGTTGTAACAACCAACAACTCAACAAGTCTACGGCATTGTGTATATTCTACTCCGGTTCAATGTCTCCCACACTGTCGAGCAGCTCTTATTGACTGCCAATATGGTAACGGGAAAATGGTGACGTCACATGGACAACTTCTATACATAGTATTGACAGTGCACTGCTTCACCCTCCTGAGATGCCGGACGGTGGACCAGAATTTTCTCGAAGCCGTCTTGAAGTGTTTTTTCAAAGCCTCACCGAAACCTACCCACGCCCGGGTTTTTGCCTCAGTGACCACCGAAGCTCAGTTCTGCTTAGCCAGCCGGTACCTATCAGCTGCCTCAGGGGTCCCACAGGCCAAAAATGCCTGATAGGACTCCTTCTTCACCTTGACACCAACCCTCACAGTTGGTGTCCACCAACGTGTTTGCGGGTTGCCGCCATGACAGGCACCGACCACCTTACAGACACAGCACTGGTCGGCCGCCTCAGTAATGGAGGCGTGCAACATCGTCCACTCGGACTCAATGTCCCCTGCCTCCTCTGGGACGTGAGCAAAGTTCTTTCGGAGGTGGGAGTTGAAATTCCTTCTGACAGGGGAATCTCCCAGCCGTTCCCACCAGACATAGTGTTCATTATGGACAATCCATGATAAGCACAGAAGTCCAGTAACAGAACACCACTTAGGTTCCGATCGGGGGGTCGTTCTTCGAGACCACGCCCATCCAGGTCTCACTGTCATTGCCCACGTGGGCATTGAAGTCACTCAGCACAATGATGCAGTCCCCAGGGGGGGGCGCTCTCCAGCACTCCCACTAAGGACTCCAAAAAGAGTGGATACTCTGAACTGCTGTTTGGTGCATAAGTACAAACAACAGTCAGGACCCGTCCCCCTACCTGAAGGCAGAGGGAGGCTACCCTCTCATCCACGTGGGTAAACCCCAACGTACAGGCCCCGAGTCGAAGCGCAATAAGTATACCCACACCTGCTCGGCATCTCTCACCGTGGGCAACTCCAGAGTGGAACAGAGTTCAACCTGTCCCAAGAAGTGTGGTGCCAGAGCCCAAACGGTGCGTAGAGGCAAGTCTAACTATATCTCGTTGGAACTTGTTGACCTCACACACCAACTCGGGCTCCTTCCCTGCCAAAGAGATGACATACCATGTCCCTAGAGCTTGGTTCTGTAGCCGGGAATCGAACTGCAACCGACCCCTATGGCCCCTCTCACAGGTGGTTCGTCCATGGGAAGGGAGACCCATGTTACCTTTTCAGGCTGTGCCCGGCCAAGCCCGATGGGTGCAGGTCCGGCCACCAGCCGCCTTCGAGCCCCACCTCCAGGCCTGGCTCCAGAGGGCGGCCCCGATGACCCCCGTCTGGGCAAGGGAAATATTGGTACTCGTCATAGGGGTTTTGGAGTCGTACTTTGTCTGGTTCTTCACCTTTTCAAATTTTAGGGGAAAAGTATGTCTAGTTTTAGGGTGATAGCACAGAGACCGCTCTCCTCAAGATGTGCAATGATTTTAGAGGCAATCTTGATAGCCGTGAATGAACCCTTGTTTCTGCTGGCTATTAGTGCTGTCTTTGATACAATATTACTATTCTTTGAAACCTGGGTAGCCTCTCTTCTTCTCTACCTTAGTGACAGAACCTTTATGGTATTCTTAGGTAGATGCTCCTCAAAAATCCATATAATAATGTGCAGTGTGATGCAAGGATGTATTATAGGCCCTGTCCTATTGAATTTGTGTATGTCCCACTTGACCGAGTCATTAGGAAGATTGGTTAACTTTTTCAACTACGCTGATATGCAGCTCTGGATTGGTAGTTATAGGTCGTGGCCATGTTCCTGCCTCTTGGGGTCCTCAGTTGCCTGAGCCCCTGCACATGCTGGTATTCTGTAACCACCATCTGCTGTTGGTGCAGACAGCTACCTGAGAAGGTGTTTCTTCACTGGGCTTCTCTGTACCCAGCCATAGGTCATTGTATTACGTTTTTTAACGTATATGTGTGTGTGTGTGCGGGTGTGTGTGCGTGTGTTTGTGCACATCAGTGTGGATAAATGTTGAGACAATGTATAGCACTTTGAATTGCACCTCACTGTAGGATAAGTGCTTTATGCATAAAATGTCATTGATTTATACTTCGAGAAAAGCTCAGTACAGTCCAGTAGTGCTTCAAAGTCTTTGCTTCTCCACGTGTTAAGAACCCATGTTGAGTGCCAGCTTCATCTGTTGTACACCAGATCCTTCGTGTACACCTCCCTCGCCAGTGATGACTTTGATGCATGTCCTACCACCAGGAAGCTTCCAGAAGTACATACCTAGTGTACCACAGCTTACATTATATTATATTAATTTTTCCTTGTGGAACTGGAGCAGTAGGCTGAGGACAGGTTTCGTCTGAACCTCCCTACCTTGGCTGCTCCCACCCAGATTACCAATGGATGGCTGTATGGACCATACCTGAGTCTATGTTTCTTGGCAGATAAATTCCGCAATTGTCTGCACATTAAAAATGTGTATCAAGTTCTCCCATTCTCAATTTTCTTACCATTTCATCTACTGATTTTACAGCCGTTTGTTATAATGTTTGGTGTACTTCCATATTCAGGCTTTCAAAAACGTTTATGAGTGAATTTATGGGAATTTTCACCCATTGATCTAGGAACATATTTGTGAGGTCACACTGATGTTGGGCAAGAAGGCCTACCTCACCATCCATTCATAATCAACCCAAAGGTGTTCTTTCGGGTTGAGGGCAGTACCCAGTCAGGTTCAGCCACTCTAAATTCTCTCATATTTGTATTTATGGACCTTGTTTTGTACACTGGTGCACAGACATGGTGGAAAAGGAAGGTGTCCTCCCAAACTGTTTGACTGTTCAAAATCTCTTGCGAGGGTGAAACATTCAGTTCATTTCACTGGAGCTAAGTGGCTCTTATTTTGGACATTTTCACCTTTAGTGGGAACAGTTTTGAGATTATCATTTCCTTTTTCTAGCATGACTGTACATCATTTCACAAATCAAGGTTCATAAAGCGATGGATAAGAGAGGTTGATGTGGCAGAACGTGAACTACACAATCCTTAACTTAACCCAAAAGAACACATTTTGATGAATTAGAGCACAGCTATGGCATACACTTGAAATGTTTTACCTTCCAGCTTTGTTCACTGAGCCATCTTTGAACGACTTCCAGTTTTCTCATGTCAACCTTCGCCCCCATCAAACCCAACCCATTAATCATTGACCCACACAAGAGACGTCTCTGAAGCATTCATGCGTGCTCCTACTTGATGTTTGCTTGTTGCAGAGCATTCAGCATTATGTATACTCACACAGACACAAACATGTACTGTTGCAGCTATCAGTCACCCCCGTGATGTCATGGCAACAGCTTCCTGCTGAGATGTAGTGAGAAAAATTGTGACGCATGTTTGGACCAACTACAGGTAAACATTGTTCTACAAATGAGTCCAGTGATATGTTCAGTATGACAGTAGTAGTAGGACAATTGTTACAGATGAGTACAACAGAATTAACATAAGGAATCAGTCACTGCAGAGAAAAGATTGCTATCATTTTTAAGGTCCAAAGAAAATGTACATGCAAGAAAACAATATATTTTTCCCATTATATGTTGAAATCAGATGTGTAAGGATCTCGTGCATCACACTACCACACTTCTATCACACTATAATCCACTGACTTCAGATTTAATTGTGGTTTTACAACTATCTTGACATTCATATCTCTGAGGTTAGGCAGATTACAATATATCATTGTCTCCTTCATCCCAATCGCACATTATTCTACTGGTACGACATCCCTCTTTCTAGTGTCATGTCGTTTTGTCTTCCACTCCTTTTCTCTAGTTATCATCCAATAATAGCACACATTATGCACAGTTGGTCTTAATCAACACTAATTAGCACCTCAAAGCCACACAGGAAATTGCAAAAAGCATTGCTGATGTGTTTTTCATCCAATCACAACCTGCTGACTTTGAATGTCAATTTGATTTCCATCAAAAACAGAAGTGGCTGAGTCGAGTTTGTTTCTGTCACTCTTATACATAAAAATATTAATTGCTAATCTATCAATTTACAACAGTAGATTTTTGTTGTATGCGTTATTTCACACTGTATGCATTCATACTCTCTCAATTTTGCAACGGAAAGTTATGTTGAGTTATTGAAAGGAGTGTAAAAGATTATTAACAAATGTATCCTTTTTCCATTTTCAGTGACCTTGACAGGGTACATAGATATCCTCTCTTGAAAAATAAAAAAACTATATTAAGGTACAATCTCTCTCCCGCCACTTGTATCTTCTCCATGTGTTCCTTTTCTCATCAATCTATATATTTAACATCCTTGTTTCTTTTAGTTCTTGTTCCATTGCTTTGTTGAAGTCATATCTCTCCGTCTTGTTTCTCAGTTAGGTTTATTTAAGGTTTTCTTTGTTACTTTAATTATTTGGTTGTTGGACTGTTTAGTTTTCCGTTTTTTCAAATTAAATATTTTTTGAAATTCCTGGACTCCTGCCTTGCATCCCTGCCTCTCTGCTCTTGGTTCCTCTACATTTTTAGCATGTCTTCTTTCTCTTCACTAGCCCCGACCATGACAAAAACTGACCAGATGACTCAGGTGAAAAGAACCAAGAGGATGGAATGACGGGGCTTATTCGAGCAAGGTCGGTTTGGTTGACAGGCTGAGGACGCTGGGAGGCTGACTGCCGACGTGACAGGCGACGCCATGTTCTTCCTGCTGGGTCCTGTCTAGGAACCTCAAGAAAATATTTTACTTGGAAAAAATGGAAAACTAAACAATCCAATAACCAAATCAAAGTAACAAAGAAAACTTTAAATAAATCTAAACTAGAAAAAAGATATGGTCAGAAAGCCAATGGACAGAAATTGCATAAACAATGCAACCGGCTCATACACTGAGATTGACGAGACAACGATGAACACCTGGACAAGACACAAGTGACTAGAGGGAGCTGATTGCCAAGGGATGAGGTTAAACACGAACAGGTGGACACAGCTATCAAAATTAGCACATGAGACTTGCAAAATATGGAATACAGAAAACATAAAACAGGCGGCACTGTGGCGCAGCTGTAAAGTGTTGGCCTCACAGTTCTGAGGACCCAGGTTCAATCCCGGTCCTGCTTGTGTGGGGTTTGCATATTCTTCCTGTGTCTGCGTGGGTTTCCTCCCACATCCCAAAAACATGCAACATTAATTGGGCACTCTAAATTGCCCCTAGATGTGATTGTGAGTGTGGCTGTTGTAGGCTCCAGCACTCCGGCGAACCTTGTGAGGATACGCGGCTAAGAAAATGGATGATGAATATATTAAACAAATTAATGTGAAGCAGATTCATGTGGTTTATTGAATGCTGGGAACTGCAAGTAATATGGATTTGAGCTTTTCTAGCAACACGTTTTTCTTAATTACCATTTTGCATTATTCAATGTAGTATCAGTACCCTTTCCTTTGCTAAAGAGTTGGAACTCCTTTTCAAAATGCATGAGGCTTAATGTTGAATGTAGTTTCTAATTTAATTGTAGGGTCCATGAGACCTCAAAAGTCTTACGGGAAACCATCCAATTTTTACTAAAATTATTTATTCCAATCCTCCAACCCTTGTGAGGATAAGCGGCTAAGAAAATGGACGGATGGATATTTACTCCGAATATATGATTTCTGATCTATATCTACCAACAGAATATAGCGACCCAGATTTCACACTAAATTTGTGAGTGAATTGACACAAATTATACATCCATCCATTCTCTGAGCCGCTTATCCTCGCAGGAGTGCTGGAGCCTATCCCAGATGTCATCCTGCAGGAGGCAGGGTACACCCCAAACTCGTTGCCAGGCAATCGCAGGGCACATAGAGACATACAACAGTTGCAATCACATCTAGGGAAAATTTAGAGTCTCCAATGAAAAAAAACTCCACAATGGGGATTTGAACCCCGGTCCACAGAATTGTGAGGCCAATGGTCTACAGCTGTTCCACTGTGTCGCCAGACTCAGTATTATTTCATAATTCATATTTTTTATAAACAGTTTTTGTTTGTAGCTCTCCTCTAAGATTTTTCTATTTCAAAATAAAAGTACATTAGCTTAATAAATATTTCGAAACACTGATGTAATGTCATACAATAATAAAATGAAAAGGTTAAGTGCAATTGTATTGTACACAAGATTTCTCCATCAATCAAATCAGCGAAGTGTTGCGTATTACGGAAGTAATTAGCTTTTTTTTATTGAGTATCTATTTGCTCAGAGTACACAGTTGCTGTTCTGCCCGCAGTTCGTGACTTTCCACGACAAAATGTGCAAGCAGTCACATGCACACAAGCTTTAGAATTGGGTTAGCTCTCCAAAGGCCCATGGTTTGACAAAGAGTGCAGTCTACAGGACAAGGTGACCCACTTACTTGGGGGAAAAAAATCCCTTCCTGTATCTCAAACCATTGGTTCTCTTCATTTCCTCTTCAGTCTCGTACAGTTTTCACCTCTATTCCTGATTGAGTCCATGTAACTCTTGAATCTTGGTGTTATTCTATGACAAGTATTTTTTTGATTTTGTTCCCCCTACCCTGCAAAAATTTTATTTTTCTATGACTATTGCTAATGATCAACCCGTACTTGATAATTTCTTCCAGTCATTTTACCACAGTATATCAGTTAAAAAAAACTGTTCATTTATAGCTGAGGGTGTCTGTAAAAGTCTGTAATGCGGTTTCTTATTTGATTTCTCCAACAGGTTTCACATATATTTTGGCCTTCAGCTCAATTCATTTCTATCGTCGTTTCAGACGTGAGTCATAAATAAATATAAGCGGTGTAAAATAATTGTTCAATCTGCATCTGTTGTGGAACTATGAAAATTGACCACTAAGTGGCGCTACATTATCACTTTGGAGTCCATCAACAAGTATTATACGGATACCTGTATGTGTTTTAGAAATGATCCTATCGCTACTCTGTGACCTTAACACCAGTGATGATGCAAGTTTTTTTCACTTAACTGACCAATAAAATTATAATTAAAAAAGCAAACATTTTTTTAGTAGCTGAAGATGACCTAGTGGATTAGCTCATCTTAAGTCTCTCTACTAGATTTCCTGCATGGAGTCTGCCTTTTCTCCCCTTTGTTTGCCTGTGTATTTATTTATTTATTACAGGTATTTTGACTTCTCACATTGCAAAAACATGCATTATAGACTAAATTGTCTATTGCTGAATGGTTATTTGCGTTATAAGCGTTAATATCCCAAACTAATTATTTTTCTCGAATCACGGAGATACCCAATGATTTCATACTGTATCTAGAGTTCAACTTCCTGCCTATAAATGATGTCAGGTTGTTATTACAAACTCATATTATGCCTTCATTATGCTCCACATGCATAAATACAATGCTTATTTGGTTGCAAACTTCTTATCAATTTTAGTGTGGGTGATATAGAGTCTCCAATGAATACATGTTTTTGGGATGTGTGAGGAAACCGGAGTGCCTGGAGAAAACCCGCGCAGGCACGGGGTGAACATGCAAATTCTGCAGAGGGGGTGGGATTGGAACCCCGCTCCTCAGAACTGTGACGCCAACACTCTACACCTGCGCCACTGAATTGCCCACTTTAATTTCCCTTTATGGAATTTTCCTGACGAGCATAATAAATTAAAATTAAGACTGAATTCAGTTGCACAGATGTGAATGTTAGTATGTTCAACTGTTAGTCTAAGGGAGGATTAACATATTTGGTCACCATGTCATCAAATGACATGTGCCTGGATGTTAAGCTCTAGTACCTAAAATGTTTTTTCTGCTCTTGTCAGTCCCAGCAGTCATGGAGATGCCCTAGGTACCAGGAGGAAGCTGTACAGTGCGGTCCCAGGAAGACACTTTGTGGTGGTTCGTCCTTACACTGCCCAGGCTGAAGGAGAGCTCAACCTCTATAAAAATGATAGAGTAAAAGGTAGGGCTTCAAATTACCTTTTCAATACCAAATCATAATGACCTATTCATCATTTGTTGTCACAAGACTTTTAGTCACAAAGGTACCTGACCTAACCTACATTTGGTCAAGTTGAAAAAGTAATTTACTCCGTCTTTTCATGTGCACATTTTGTCATCCATCCATTTACTTCCATTGATCTGAGGTCAGGTCGAGGAGTCAGCCGAGACTTCACTCTCCCCAGCCACTACATCTAGCTATTTTGAGGAATTACAACGAGTTCCCAGGCCAGCCTGAAGACATAGTCTAGGCCCCAGGCGAACATGTCCGCAACACCTCATCAGGGAGGCGTCCAGGGAGCATCCTAACCATATGCTCAAGCCATCTCATCTGCTTCCTCTCAATGCGAAGGAGTAGCAGCTCCACATCACTGCAGACACTACACCAATCTACATCTGATCTGATCCGATCTACATACTACCGTCACTTGTCAAAAAGACCTCAAGATATTTGAACTGCTCTTCTTGAAGCAGGAGCTTTTCTCTGGCACGGAATGGGCAATCCACCCTCTTCTCAAAATTAGATGTGCTGATTTTCATCTCAGGCACTTCACAGCTGTGAACTGCTCCACGGAGAGCTGAAGTTCAAGGCTTGATTCAGCCTTCAGAAGCACATCATCTACAAAAAGCAGAGACATAATGCTGACATTGCCAAACCAAAACCCCCCAATACCTCGACTGCTCTTAGAAATTTCATTTATGAAACTAATAAACAGAATCAACAAAGAGCAGCCTTAGTGGAGTACAACCCTTTCTGGAATTGTATTCGACTTACTGCCGGCCATAAGGACCAAACTATGCAATTGGTTACACAGGAACCGAACAGCCTATATCAAGAGTTCCAATAACTCATACACCTGGAGTACCCTGCACAGGAATCCCGGGTGGGACACCTTATATGATCTTTTCCATGTCCACAAAACACATGTAGACTGGTTGGTGAACTTCCATCCACCCTTGAGGACCATGCGGAGTTAGTCTACAGATCCACGGACAGGATGAAAATAATACTCCTCCTCCTGACTCTGAGATCCTCTTCTCCAGAACCCCGGAATAGACCTTAACAGGGAGACTGAGCAGTTCAATCCTCTGGTTGTTTGAAGACACCCTCCAGCCCCTCTTCTTAAAAAGCTACCACCATCCTGGTCTGCCAATACAGAGGCACTGTTGTCTACGTGATATTGCAGAGGCGTGTTAACCAGGGCAGCCATAGACATTCGGAGCCTTTAGGAACTCCAGATGGATCTCATTCATCCCTGCGGTCCTGCCACAAGGAACTTTTAAACCACCTCAGTGACTTCAACCCCAGAGAGAGGTGAACTTACTTCAGACTTTCCGTCCTCTTGATAGGTTGTGTCAGTAGAATTGAGGTCTTCTTCGAAGTATTTGGCATACAAACTCACAACATCCCAAGTTGAGCTCAGCAGAATCCTATCCCCACTATATACAATGTTGGTGGTGCACTCCTTTCCCCTCCCTAGACACCGAATGATTGACCAGAATTTCCTTGAAGCTGTTTTCCATGGCCTCACCGAATTTCTCCCAGCGACCACCAAAGCTCGGTTGCACTTTGCCAGACATCCATCAGATGCCTCTGTCGTCTCACAGGCCAAAAAGGGCAGATAGGACTCCTTCTTTAAGCTTGACGCCACTCCTTACCACTGGGATCCACCAGCAGGTTCGGGGAATGCTCCCACAGGAGACGTTACAGCGTTATAGCTATACTTCCATTCAGCTCCCTCAGCAATGAAGACGTGGAACATGGTCCACTTGGACTCAATGCCCTAAACTTCCTTTGGGACGTGGGATAAGTTCTGCCTGAGGAGGTAGTTGAAATGTTTTGTGACAGGGGACTTTGTCAGATGTTCCTAGCAAACCCTCACAATATGTTTGGGTCTGCCATGTTGAACCGGCCACAAGTCCGGTGACATAACCACAAAGTCGATCATCGAACTGTACTCTATGCCAAGTACACATGTCGCCACTGCTCTTCCACATTGAGAGGAGGCAGATGAGGTGGCTGGAGCATTTGATCCGGATGCCTACTGGACGCCTCCCTGGTGAGATTTTATGGTCACATCCCACCAGAAAGAGACCCCAGGGACAACCTAGGACATGCTGGAGAGATTATGTATCTCAGCTAACCTGAGAACGCCTTGGGATCCCTCCAGGAGGATCCCTCCGGAAGAGGTGGATGAAGTGGCTGGGGAAAGGGAAGTCTGGGTATCCCTGCTAAAGAAAGCGGTGAAGATGGATGGATAAACTGAAACACCATGTCCTGTTCATTTTGCTTTTGTTGAGACTGATGAGACTCCTTTTTCACTTTCCATGTCGTTTCCCCTTGGCCCAGTTCTGAGCATCGGAGAAGGGGGGTTCTGGGAAGGCAGCACCCGTGGACAGGTGGGCTGGTTCCCGGCCGACTATGTGGAGGAGATCCCTGCCAAAGCCACCGAGGAGAGGAGCTGTAAGTTGGCGGCTGTCTTTTGGTGGGGGTGGAACATTGACGTACAGTAAAGTGTTCCCTCATTGTCCACGAAGGTTACATTCCTTACCCCTCCACAAATCCTGAAAACCTGCGAATAATTGATGCAGTTTTGATAAACGCCTATGTATGATTGTATGATATGTACAGTATTTTCGCGACGAGTAGACACACTTAAAACTCTTACATTTTTTGCAAAATGGAGTGGGCGCCTTAAAATATGATGCACCTCATGCATGCACCAAGTTCCATAATTTGTAAAGGTGTGTTTTAGTGACTATTTCAATAAATTACAACGAAACATGGTGGTTACATTGGTAGCATGCACGCAAACTAGCAGACGTGTAAGGATGCATGTATACTACCGCATGGTGGAGCTCATGAGGCAGTGAGGAACAGTTGCTTTTTTACAAATGTAAGAAGAAGCTTACATGCCCCCACACAATGACACAGGTAGGCAAGTAATAGTCAAAATGTTGTTCACACTCAGAACGTATCAAACTAAATCTATCACACCACAGCAAACACAATAGCATAACTTGTCATGGGCATGGTCTGGCCACTGCCGTGGGTGGCGCTTCCTGTGAGGGCGTGGCCAGGCCATGCCCATGACAAGTTATGCTATTGTGTTTGCTGCGGTGTGATAAATTTAGTCACACCACTGTGCGGTGCCACCTCGGACAGCTGTCTCAGCTGTGTCACATTTGGGAGACTAATGAACTAAGTACTTAAGTGGTAAATGTGACATTGGCATTTGCCAGTTTGTTGCGCATGCTTCACTGCATTCTGGGATACTCCGCTACGGTGCATAAGTTAGTGTAGAGCAATCCTTTGTCACATTGGGTCTGTGCCCTTTTAGTTTGATCACGTCTTGTGATGCTTCTTGGTTTACCTCATAGTCATCAGACCTTGTTTCACGTTTTTTGGATCTTGCCTAGCCTAGTGTCTTGGTGCCTCTGCCTCGTCCTGGACTGCCTTTTGGTATTGACCTGTTTTTGAAATAAGACCACTCTGAACATTATGCCTTTGACTGGAAGCCCTCCATTTGGGACCCGTGCCACTAGTTTATGACAGAATGAACTGGCCAGAACAGGACCCAGCACACCACACCATCGGGCACGCCGCTTGCCTGCTCCCAGCCTGAGGACCTTCGCCCAGTACGTCCAAGTCCTCTTCCTCCAATCCTTTCTGGGGGTCCCATTTGGCAATCTGTCCACGTCCTCCGCGGGGCAGCCAGCGCGGGTCCCCCCTTGTACATCCCGCTGCTCTCTGACCAAGCCACATCCGACGCACGTCCCGAGCTGCGGTCACGTCGGAGTAGCGATCGACCCGCTGCCGAGCCATGCCCAAGCCTCGGTTTCGACTGACCCACTGCTGAGCCACATCCACGCCTCGGTGGCAATCGACACACTGCCGAGCCACGCTCACGTCGCGGTGGCGACCAAACTGCTGCCGAGCCACGCTCACATTGCGGTGGCGACCGACCGACTATTGAGCCACGCTCACGTCGCGGTGGCAACTGAGCCGCTGCTGAGCCACGCCCATGTCCCAGTGGCGACCTCGCCGCTGCCGATCCACATCCATGCCTCGTCGGCGACTGATCCTCATATCATCGAATCTTGTTTCACGTTTTTTGATTTTGCCTGTCCTAGCATTTTGATGTCTCTGCCTCGTATTGGATTGCCTTTTGGTATTGACCTGTTTTTTTAATAAAACCACTCTGAACATTATGCCTGTGCCTAGAAGTCCTGAATTTGGGTCCGCCCCCGTGCCGCTGGTCTATGACATAACTAGCAAATACAAAACAAATAAAGCATGCATTGTGGCACAAAGGATGTAAATAACATTTAAACTCCATGTTTTAAGTCAATTATTTCTTCTGTCATTGTTTAATTTGTTTTATTATAACACTAATATTTAAGTTACTGGTTCAAGTTGATGATATCATTCTGTGTGGGGCACATTACCTAGTAATGAGGAAGGTTAAGGTTTTTTTGTATTGACTGTAAGCCTGTCACTTGTCAGCTGCTGAAAGTAACTTCAAAGGTCCTTTTTAACGTAGTTACTTTTGTTACTGGTTCACGTTAATTATATCATTCTGTGTGGGGCACATTACCTAGTAATGAGGAAGGTTAAGGTTTTTTTTGTATTAACTGTAAGCCTGACACTTGTCAGTTGCTGAAAGTAACTTAAAAGTTACTTTCGTAATTAAGTAATCAGTAAAGACAGTTACTTTCAAGTAACAAAGTTACTTTACAAAAGCAATTTTCAGAGCTGTGGGAAGTCAAGAGGAATAAAACGGATGAGCCACACAATGGAGTTATGGGAAAGCGTAATGGAGGCTAGACTCGGGATAGAAGTGAATATTTGCGAGTAACAGTATGGTTTCATGCCTAAAAAGAGTACCACAGATGCATTACTTGCCTTGAGGATGCTAGTGGAATAGAGTTACTGATGGTGTAGTGGTACGCATGGTTGTTTTTGGCGCAGGCAGTGTGGGATCAATTCCCGCTCAGTGATGGTGTTGATATCCGCCCTGTGACTGTCTGGCGACCAGTTCGGGGCGTAGTCTGCCTTCGTCTGAAGTTAGCTGGGACAGGCTCCAGCTCTCTCAATCTTCCCTCTAAGGTGCGCGCATGTGCAATTGTGCACTGCTGATGTGATCTCTGGTCACAGACATTCTGCATTATGCTCTAAAAAAATACTACCCAAATTGAAAGTACAATATAACATCCAGTTTGTGCCATTTTGCAATGGTATTCAATTGAATTGGGGTGACTAGGTGCATCCAATTCACATACGTACTTATGCAGGCGGTCAACTAATGTTTACAATAACAGCCTCCTTATGCACAATCCACCACCAGTGTTGAGTTAGCAAAACAGTCTTGGCATCGTAGAGCAAAGACAAACGAGACATGCTACTTATGTTAATCCTCATGGTGAAAGTAAAAAAAAAATGGTCCTATTTTAAGATGCAGTGGCTGTCAGAGTATGTGCAAATAGAAGAAAAAGTGGTGAAACTTTCTAATTTTCAAGCAAAAAAAATGTGTTGCAAAGTTGAGGATAAGCAGCTCAGAAAGTGGATGGATGGAATTGTACACAGATGTAAGTTGGGAATCAGGATTGGTTCTTCGTTGGGGGAGAGCTCCAAAGACAAGGAGAAATGGAATGAGCTAACAATGGTAAACTAATCAAACCCAGAGTAAATTAAAATTCTCAGACAATAAAGTCATCCCTCGTTTTTCACAGTTAATTGACACGAGAATCACCTACAAAAAGTGAAAAATCGGAAAGTAAGCACCAAAATGTTTAAAATATATTAACAGTATTTGGACTTCACGGATATGAAACAAAGAGATATTGAGTTAAATCTTTAATTATAAAATCTTTTAAATATAATATGTATGGTATTATAAATGTATAACACTTATAAAACACTTACTGTATTATATCACTGTATAGTTACCATCCATCACTCAGAAACTTATGCTGTAGCTGCCACATGGGTACCAGAATGTGTAATCAACAGTAAACCATTCATACTTTGCCTACTACAAATGTCTAGTGAAACAATAACAAGAAAATAACATTTTTATCGCAGTACAGAAAGTCACAAACAAATGAAACGCATGTCTTCTAGTGCCACACCAAATGCCCAGGGCGCATTGTTGTGAGGTCACTTTCGGTGCGTTGCTGGAACATAAATTCTGTTCTGCTGGGGGTGCCATGAGAGTACCAGAATGTTTATTCAACAGCACAGCATTTATACATTGCCCACTTGAGACGAAAATTACAACACTTCAAGTGTCTAGTTAAAAAATAACAATAAAATAATATTTAACAAAAAGTCACAAGCTAATGTCTTTTAGTGTCACGCCAAATGTCCACTGCGCATTGTTGTGACGTCACATTCGGGGCACCGTTGCCACATCACTTCCCTTTCGCTGGTTTAGCACCCCCTCATCACTTTTGCTTGCGAGGAGAACGCGGGATGTGTCTCTCTCACAATCTCCAAATCATTTTGGCCACATCTCCACGAATCCTTTTTCTTTACACAGCAAACATGATAAATAAAAAACGTGCATCGATAAGCAAACACCCAGTTAGTGTTTCCAGATTAGGGAAAACAAAAGAATATTACAAGCAAAACAAGAGAGCAAATATGAGACAATTAATGTACTATTAATGTACTGTGTATTAATGTACAATTAATCCATTTAATCCAACACCCTGTACAGGACATAATGGTGTCAACATAATTTCTAAACTCGACAGCTTGTACCATACTGTCGCACGCTTTAGAAAATTTTCAAACAAACCTTTGATGCCGAAAACACTCGTCCTCCAGGGGTTGAATGTTTCATTGCATCTTCAAGTTGTTGACTACATCATTCTTTATGTGGGAAGCTGCTGATTCATTCACACTATAATGGCACTACAAAAGCGTAACTTCTGCTGCCTTTGATCATAACCAAGACTTTCACATTTTTGCCGATCCATCAGCTACCTTCCCTCCTTTGCTTCATTGTCACCAGGGCCTTTTTTTTTAAGGAATCTGCAGTCCACAAAATTAAAGCAGCTTCATTTTCAAGGAATCCTCTAATTTTTAATCTTTCTCTTCAGCTTGGGTGTTTTGGCAGCAGCTTTAAGACCAAGCACGAGCAATTTGGATGCATTTTAAAGAGGTCATGCAAACAGAGTCAAAAGCCGGAAAATGCTGCATTGGAAGGGAATGAGTGAGTTGCTGGGTGGAGCTTTGATGATGCAGCGAATCAGCTCCAAAAGGTGGATCTGGCTTTTTTTGGGGGGCTTCTTAAAGTGATATAGTACGCACTGTGAGACAACCTGTCTTTTTTTTTTTTTTTTTTTGGGGGGGGTCGATGCAGTGAACCTGCAATGGGTGATCTCTGAAGTAGAGAGGGATTACTGTATTCTGGTAGCCATCAACAGGGATGCATCTTTGCTGTCAGTTTAACAAATTCATAATCAGGTGGCAAAATACTTGAATCAACCAGAAAGCTGATGTAGCAAAAGTAATGCCTTTGAAAAATGTTTAATTCAATCAGTCAATGTTATGGATGAATGAATCAATCAATTGTCATGGTCCTGCCAGTCCAGCCCTGGCTGCGCAGGTCCCCGCACAGGTGCCCTGATTAGGAAGCGCACACCTGCGCCTCATCGGCAGTGATTAACCCTTGTATATATAGGACCGAGTGGAGGGTCTGGCTTCGCCTCTCTACGCCTGACGTCTGAGTTACCGCTGCTCTACTTGACTGTCTGCCTGATCCCCGACCTTGGAACGGATAAACACTAACTCCCTAACTGCCTCTGCGTCTCCGGAGTCCTGCATTTGTGTCCTCTCCCGCACCGTTGGGTCGTGACATCAATTAAGTTTCTTTCGGCTTGTCCCTTTCGGGGTCGCCACAGCGTGTCATCTCAGATGAACGCATATATATGTTTGGCACAATTTTTATGCCGGATGCCCTTCCTGACGCAACCCTTCTCAGGGAGTGGAGGCCCCAGTGGGATACGAACCCACAACCCCTGGTTTACCAAACCAGTGCTCTAACCACTGAGCTACAGGGCCTCTGGGTCGTGACATCAATTAGTAATGTTAAAGTGCCACTGTATGTATGTATGTTATTAATCAGAAAACCGCAGCCAACATGGACCCATGCAGTTTTTCACCACCAAACATGATTTTGACATATACAGCTTTTTGCAACTCCCGCCATGAAAATCCTCTCGAGGGATTTATTTACGAGAAGAAGCAGGACCACCCTCAAGTGGTCTCGTTTGTTTCTATTAGTTTTACCTCCGTGAAGGTAGCTCGTTGTTCCTTCGTGTTAGCCAAAATGCTGGCTCGTTGCATTGCTGGACATTGCTTGAACACTTGGGAGGATGGATTTAGCCTTCATAAGTTTTCAAGAGACCCGGTTTGCCGTGAAAAATGGATTGCAAGGTGCAAAGGACAAGAGCTTCGTGGGTTCCAAGTGACAGGTTGGTGTGTATACAGCTACTTCTTCTTTTCCTTTCGGCTTGTCCCGTTAGGGGTCGCCACAGCGTGTCATCTTTTGCCATCTTAGCCTATCTCCTGCATCTTCCTCTCTAACCCCAACTGCCCTCATGTCTTCCCTCACCACATCCATAAACCTTCTCTTTGGTCTTCCTCTCGCTCTTTTGCCTGGGAGCTCCATCCTCCTCTTCTTTGTCTTCGACCCACAGTAGCTGAATTTCCACCGACGCCCTGCAGGTTAGCAGTGCCGGGGGCGGGCGTTGTTAACCCGGGCCACGACCGATCCGGTATGGGATTCTTTAGATGAACGCTCATATTTGTTTGGCACAGTTTTTACGCCGGATGCCCTTCCTGACGCAACCCTCTGCATTTATCCGGGCTTGGGACCGGCCTACAGATTGCACGGGTTTGTGCCCCCATAGGGCTGCATTGGTGTGTATACAGCTACTAAAAAAAAAAACAATAGTTGGGGTTGCATAATCCATAAGACAGAGTTGCGAAATGTGTCGGTGTGCGCATCGGAAGGCTTCCGTGCAGCAGCTGCTGAAGGACAGCCTCCGCAGGCCTTGTGGATCGCTACCAGCTTTGTCGACAAGGCCGAGCCTGCCGCCGGCTTTGTCGGCCGGGGTGGCTCGTCGCGGCGGTGGCTCATGTCTGCCACGGAAGTGGGAGGTTATCACCGCTGCGCTGAGGTGGATAGGGCAGGGAGGTGATTTGGCCATGATCTGCATGTCATCTAAATATGGCTCAAAACAATACGGTAATATTGCCCCGGACACTTCACTCGGTTGTGAGATGTTTTCTTCGAAAAGAGCTTCCATGTCTGAAGGGCGTGTCCTACAGTATAGGCCACAGTGTAAATGCAGCCAATATGGCAACCAATTGACCCCTCCGTAGAAATTGCGCAATCTGTGTCACTGACCAATCAGAGGCCAGAGATCTGAATAAACCACGCCCCTTTTTCGGACCCGCAGTTTTCTCAGACAACGCTGCATGGTCCACTATAGCTTCTGTTGGCGTTTTATCACGTATTTGGGTTCTTTAACAATAGATATGGTTAAGAGGTGTAGTCACGGACTTTATAATAGTGACGACAGGTATCCTGAAAGGCTAGTTGGTGGAGTTCAATTCGTACCCTTTCCAAAACCGAAAACCCAGTACGAAAAATGTCTTTGATGGATAAAACTTTGTGGAAGACTGCATGATCAACTGAATCCATCAACCGGAACAGATATGTTTGCACGAAGGTAAGTCCTATATTTGATTTTGAATACATGTCTCATATAAATGAATTAGCAGTTCTTCGCTTGCATAATATAGCTACGTGTGAATGATTGTCACACTTCACGGCGGTGAGCTAAGCTAAACTGGACTAGCAGTCCTAAAAGCCTTCAACGTGCACCGAGACACCAAGACTGAAGGAAGGATGTTTGAGGACACTAAAGTAGTGATGGTCCTACTCGGTCGGGACTTACGTAGGTTCGGCACTATTTCAAGAATAATTATTGAGGGGAGCGCGTGACGTTACACAAAGAAAACGAGAGAAACAACTCATAAATCAAGCCTTGCCTTCTTCTTTTCCTTCATACGGCGGTTCACAAACGGCTATACAGATACACATACAGATTCTGCACACAAGTTTGATAGGTAACACGAAAATAGGAAACTGTCAATGACGAATTCGTCTTTGGGTTATAATATATTATATTATGTGGCTTCTCGGTCTTCCTCTGACTCTGGAAAGATCTCGTGCTAATATCAATGGTTTCTCCGTCGATATGCATGTAAATACCATTGAAATACCGCTCGCTGAAATACTTGAAGCCCTGCTGTCTGCTTTTCAACAATATTTCACTGTTAGCTAAGAATGCGAGTGAGAAATCAGCCGGTAAATTGGACAGTTTCGCACTATTCTTGCTGCGCCGATATTTTTGCTAATTGTTTGTCTGACGTCAGCGCACGTGGCGTGACCTCACTTCAGGAGGCGTGGTTAAGTGCCCTGTACGGAGGGGTGAATTGGACTTCCACAACTTTGCGCATGCTCATATTTATTTTATGTATTTTTCATTTCAATATCTATTTTATAATGTTAATAAGGATGACACTACACCTTTAAAGTTCCACCTTGGCACACCTTCACAATGGCTGAAAGCACAAAATACAGTGCACAAAAAGCTAGTTCTGTGTTTTAAATACAGGGATCAAAATAACATTCACTGCCAAACTGTTTCGGGAGTTCATTCAGCTGTCAGCATGCACAGCAAAAGAATATTGTGCCAAAAAAAACTGACGGGATATGATTGCGAATATACATTAAAAAAAAAAAAAGTGGGAAGCGGGCTTTCAAATTTATAGTCCACAGTTTATAGTGGCTTGGTTTGGTTGGTTGGTTGGTAAGTTTTTTGACACTTCCATTTTAAGTGTGCAAAGACCTAAACAAAATTGTTCTTTAAAAAAATGGTCTGATGGGAATGTAAAGGCTATAATGTGATTCTTTTAATAGCCCATGTAACTTCGATGGATGACACTTTTGATGTAGCTCATAGTGGTCAAAGAGGCTTAGTGTGTTTGCTCAAACGTAAAAAATTTGAGGGAACATTGCAGAGAAGTATGTTGGAATGATACAACAGTGATGAGGTGTGATGTAGGTGTGACAAAAATTTAAGGTGGTGGTGGGACAGAAACATTTCCAAGTAGGTTGGAACAGTTGGCGGAAGATGCCAGGTGTGTTATGTGACAGAAAAGTCTCTGTTAGGATGAAGGGTAAAGTTTATAAGACAATGGCGAGGCCAGCCAGGATATAACGGATTAGAAGAGACAATAGGAAGCAGAGCTGGACGTGGTGGAAATGAACATGTTTAGGTTAGGAAGTGAGCAGGTTGGATAGAATTAGAAATGAGCTCATTAGAGGGACAGCCAAAGTTACATGCTTGGGAGACAAAGTTAGAGAGAGCAGACTTAGATGGTTTGGACACGTCCAGAGGAGGGGGATTGAGTATATTGGTAGAAGGGTGGTGAGGATGGAGCTGCCAGGGAAAAGAGTGGGAGGAAGCCCAAAGAGAAGGTTGATGGATGTTGTTAGGGAAGACATGGGGGCTGTTGGTGTTTGAGAGAAAGATGCTGGAGCTAGACTTATATAGAAAAAGATGACGCACTGTGGCGACCCCTAATGGTACAAGCCGAAAGGAAAGAACTCAGAATTTACTTTCAAGATCAAGTAAACAGTAAAGTAACTGTTATATTTTCAAGGTAACTGGCAAAACTGGTCTCAGCCTTTTTTGTTTTTTTTTTTGTCTCCACGGGGTGGGTTGCATAAAGCTCGGTGCTACATTAGCCTGCTTCCTCATCTGGGCTCTGCTTTCCAATCCGAGTAAGCTAATGAATGTTTTACACCACACTACATCACCCTTCACCTTCATAGTTGGTCTTGTTCATGTAGTTATCGATGTACTGTACACTACACTGTATGGTATCACTCTCAAATGAGTAAAAGTAATTATTTGCATTTTTGTCTGGATCTGTGAACTTTTTCACCCCCTTATATTGTGCTCTCTGACAGATTGCTGACATTAGCACAAAAGACAGTTGTTCATGGGTCAATCTGTTCTTATTCTAATTGCCTATCTTTCCTCTTTCTTTTTATGCTAGTGTGTCAGCAATAATGGGGCCTGATGGGTAGCAGGTTGCTCTTCTTTCTCTTCTTCTTTGCTTTCCTTTGGGTGGCCCATTTAAAGGTTTAACCTAAGGCATTTGGCACAGGGAGCTTCTCTGATGTTGTCCTACCCAAAATGCTCCAGGCTTGGCCTGCAAACGCATCTTGTCCAAGGATAGTATCATAGCATGGTGACTTACTGGCTTAGAGTCTGTTAAGGCCATATCTCTTTAATTAAGACAATGAATGTGTAATGTCAGTGCAATCACATCAAAATGGCTGTCCACATCCTGTAGATCTAAGCATATACACCAATGTTCTGAAGCAGCCCGGCTCAATGACGTATTTGCCTACGTGGCAGCAATGTTGATAGGGGTGGCGTTCCAATCGAAGATAATTCATGGACTTTGAAATTAAGTCATAACTTGGCTGAGAACCGCTCCAGTGAGAGTTGGAGATCATGGCTTTTGGATGAAAAAAAGTAATGAATTTTGGACTTTGTCCAAAACTAATATACACTACATTACACGTAAATGCCTTTGCTGCTCCGTTAGCTGGCTTGATGAAGCCAACAGAACCCTATCATGTCCATGCCCAGGGTGAAAACCACACCGCTCCTCCTGAATCTGGCATTCGACTTCCTGGTGGACCCTCCTCTCCAGCAGCCCTGAATAGACCCTGATGGGGAGGCTGAGCAGTGTGATCTACCTGTCGTTGGAACACACCCACTGTTGCGCCTTCTTAAAAAGTGGGACTACCACACCAGTCTACCAATCCAGAGGAACTGTCCCTGATGTCCACACGATGTTGCAGAGGCGTGTCAAGGAGGACAACCCCAAAACACCTTTAGGAGCTCCAGGCGAATCTCACCCACTCCCGGGGCCTTTTCACTGAGGAGCTTTTTAGGATAGCCGGCCTCAGAGAACCAAGACTGCTTCTTCATGGGAATTGAGTTGGTGGAATGGAGATCTTCGAACTATTCTACCCCACTGATTCAGCAGCACCCCATCGTGTTGATGTTGCACTCCTCCTCCCTCCTGAGATCCCGGATGGTGGACCAGAATATCGTCAAAGCCGTCCAGAAGTCTTTCTTGATGGTCTCACCGAATTCCTCCCATGCACGAGTTTTGGCTTTAGCAAAGATGCATTCCACTTGTCCAGCCAGTACCTAGCTGCTGCCTCGGGAGTCCAACAGGCCAAAAAGGCCTGAAAAAACTCCTTCTACAGTTTGACGGCCTTCCTCACTGTTGGAGTCCACCAACATGTTTTGCTGGGATTGCTGCCATGACAGGCACCGACCACCTTCCGACCACAGCTCTGGTCAGCCACCTCAGCATTGTGGGTGCGGACATTATCCACTCAGACTCGATGTCCCTCGCCTCTTCTGGATCATGAGGAAAATTCTGTCAGAGGTGGGAGTTGAATGACCTTTCTGTCTTAAAGCTTGAAAGAGCTTTAACCCTCTCCAGACTGATCAAAATCAGTTTTTATTTCTCAACTGTTCTTGAATTTCTTTTGGATTGAAGCATTTTATTGCAGGTTTTTGAGATATTTTAGCCAACTTCATCTTGTCAAGTAGGTTCTATACATACGAGTCCTTGATCAATCAGGCTAGAGTGTGCTCAGTGAAAATGAACTTTTTACAAAAAACGTGACTAACACCCCCCCGCGCAGGTCCAGGAGGCTTTAAAATATTTTTTCTTTAATAGGCAGAATCACAATTTTAAATGCCCTCTACGTTTGCATGAGTTGGCTTTGATATTTACACTTCTTCAATGATCCTGAGTTGAGGAACTATGGAAAAAAAAAAAAAAAACACAATTTCAGTGGCACTTTATATTTCTTGTGATACATACACAACATCACTATGTTTACTCACTGAACAGGGCGGATGCCCAAATTGCACATTAACACAAGTGTCAAAAATGGGCACCGATAATGTGAATTTAAAGCAACACTTTATGGGAGCAAAATTCCCAATATTCTGCACTGTATTTTGTGCTTTTAGCCACTGTGAAGATGTGCCAAGGTGGAACTTTAAAGGTGTAGTGTCATCCCTATAAACATTCTAAAATAGATATTGTAATGAAAAATACATATAACAGTATTCACTTCAATGTCTATACGGAAAAAAAAAAAGTGAGCAGAGAGCGTGTCATCCATGCACAAAGTTACGCAATTGAGTGTCCCTCGACATCCAAGTGGTCGCCATATTAGTCGCGTCCTCTGTCCTTGACGTCAACGTCACTTCCGGCGTTGAAAACGCGCAGTGCCTGCTACTATGAAAGCCGAACAACAGAGATATTCGCATTTTTCCGACTTCCCTTCTGACACCGAAGCTCTTTTGAAAAAAAGACACCACACAACCGAGTGAAGTTACTGGGGCAATATAACGCTATTCTTTCGAGCCCTCAGGGCAATATTACACTATTTTTTCGAGCCATATTGAGATGATATCCGATCACGGCCGAACTGCATCCCGTCCGATCCACTCCCGCGGCGGAGATGAGCCATTGCGGCTCATCGCAGTCGGCCGGTATGGCTTATGACAGAGCCGAGCGGTGTTGCTTTAGTCACAGTCGAGCCGGGTCGCACGCGACTGAGTAACGCATTCTCGGCTGGGTTCTTCAGAGCCGCCCCTGTCGCAAAGCCCAACGCGCAGCCTTTGCAGAAGCTGTGACCGCCGAACGCGGCGCCTCAGACTGATTTTCGGCGCAGTTCTATATAAGGAGGAGGTGGAGCCGAGCTATGCTGCTTTTAGGGGTATGTTCAAAGTCGCCACAGTACGCAATGAACACTATCGAGACGAGGCTGAGTGAGACATTGTTGTCTGGGCGACGCGCACATCGACACATTTCATACACGGATCTTTTGTTACGTTATGAGAGACGTGGTCCGCCCCAAACTATTTTTTTTTTTTTTTTGGAGCTCTATACACACCTCTATAGTTGTTCCACCGTGCCACCCAAAGAAAAAAATAATAAAATAAAATATTTCAGTATTCAGACCATTCAATGTGACATATATTCAATTCAGGTGCTGCCCATTTCTTCTAATAATCCTTGAGATGATTCTACACTTTCATTGGAGTCTAGCTGTATTTTATTATAATGATTGGACTTGAGGTGGCATGGTAGCAGATTGTAAAAATTCGTTAAACAAAGGTAGAAGAGTTTTCCAGAATTTTGAGATGAAATTTGAGGGTGCATTTTACACATGGGTGTGCATTAATACATGAGAAATAACGCTACTCTCCCTCAAAACTACTTGATAATTTTTAAATACAAATTGAATTTTGTTAAACTTTTCAAAGTCAAATCTCCTTCGTCAAGTACTTCCAGTACCCCTATCTCTATTTTTTTTAAATTGAACAACTTTTCATTTGGTTTAAAAGCCTTATACTATTGAACAGCTTATTCCATTGATACTATACATTTTAAATACTTCATCTACATAGTTTCCACAAAGTACAATTCTTCTTCTTTTCCTGTTAGCTTGTCATTTAATAATTAATTAATTACTTAATAATAATTCATTACACAGTTAATAGTTGCATACAGTAATTATTGACGCCACAGTCACACCAAGTGGTAGTGGTAAGCTATGTGTGTAGCCACAGTTCCCCTGGGCCTGTCAGATGGAAACATGGTTGCCATTGTGTAGTGATTGTCTCACTGACCACTTCCAAAGATCCAGGCACATTCACTCATGGGCAATGTGGGTTATATTTCTTGCCCAGGGAAAAACCAAGATGACATGCACTCAGGCGGGAGGCGACCCGGTCACCCTCCAGTTGCAGCATGTACTCCTATCCTCTGCGCTACCCACAAAGCATTGATTTTAATTAATGTTTAATTCCGCTCTTCATCCTAATAAAGGTTTGGGGAGATGAGGTTTTATGGCACATATTTTCAACAGTGATTGTAAAAGATAACACAATGATGTGCATAGAGTAGGTACTGTATCTAAGAGTCACTAAAATGCATTATGCTACTGGGTTATTAGAAACAAAAGGGAAAAACACAATTCAAAAATGAAAAACTATGGTAATGTGTCTGTGGCCTTATGTGGAAGGTCCGAAAAGATCCTGCCCGCTCTGTTCCTAGTTCGAATAACGTGCAAGTCTTCAAGGCGTGGTAGGGTGGTACCAACACTCCATTCAGCAGTTTTGATTGACCGTTGCAGTCTGAGTTTGTTCTTTTTTGTGGTGGCTCCAAATCAGTCTGTGATGGCGGTACAGAGTACTGATTGGATGACCATTGTGTAGAACTACCTCAGCAGCTGTTGTGACAGGCCGTGCTTCCTCAGAAGCCGCAAGAAGTACATCCTTTGCTCGGCTTTTTGAGGGTCGAGTTGATGTTTATATCTCACTTCGGGTCCTGTGAGACGGTAATTCCCAAGAATTTGAAGGTCTCCACAGTTGACACAAAACAGTTGGACAGCTTGAGGGGCAGCTGTGGTGAAGGATGCCTCCTGAAGGACACAATGATTTCTACAGTGTTAAGACATTTTAATCCTGCCATCCAGTCGATGAAGACTGGCAGAGATTAAAGCCTTGCCAACCTGAAAGCTTGCTGTCCCATGTATAGTAAATATACCCAATTATGCGCCATAATAAAACCTGATTTTGTCATCATACGTGAAGCTGTTATTTAACATTTCAAAACTAAAAAATGTATTTGCTGGAGTACTGAATAACGTTTACATTCCATTTTCTTCTGCAACAGAAGCAAAGCGATGGCCTAATAGGGTTCTAGTGTGTACTTTCCTCACCGATGGCATGAAAATATTTTATAAAATCATCTGCCTCATAAACTGATATCTCCTGTTCTTGATGGAGTACCCGAATTTATCTTGTATAATGTGTACCCATGTGTTATACGCACCCCCAAAAGTTGTCATCAAAAGGCTGGAAAATCATTCTACTTATTTACAATGCATTTTTCCACATCATGACTTTGCTTCTACCCATATGATCAAAACACGATAATCTCTATTTTGTTAGATTTTTTTCAAAGAATTATTCTGAAGATAAGCACACAACTCCAATTACAAAGAAGTTGGGATGTTGTGTTAAACATGAATAAAATCAGAATACACTGATTTGCAAATCATGTTCAAACTATGTTTAATTGAAAACCCTTAAAAAACAAAATATTTTATGTTCAATTTGATAAACTATTGTTTTTAGCAAATAATGATTAATTTAGAATTTTATGACTGCAACATGTTCCAAAAAAGGTGGGACAGGATCACGTTTATCACTGTTTTTCCCGCCTTTTCTGTTAACAACAGTCAATAAACGTTTCTGAACTGAGGACACTAATTGTTGAAGCTTTGTAGGTGGAATTTTTCTCATTCTTGCTTAATGTACAGCTTCAGTTGTTCAACAGTTCGGGGTCTCCCTTGTCAAATTTTAAGTTTCATACTGTGCCATACATTTTCAATGGGAGTTAGGTCTGGACTACAGGCAGGCCAGTCTAGTACCAGCATTATTTTTCAACAAAGCCCCGCTGTTGGAACATGCAGAAAGTGGTTCGGCATTGTCTTGCTGAAATAACCAGTGAGGTCGATGGAAAAAAAATTGTTTGGATGGTAACCTGTATTTCTCCAAATCGTGAATGTATCTTTCAGTATTAATGGTGCTTTCACAGATGTTTAAGTTACCCATGCCATTGGCACTAACAGCTCCATACCATCACCAGTCACTCACATTTGAAAAACGTATGGGTGTAGTCAGTCATGCTCGCAGAAATAAAGTTACGGGTGAGGTCCATCTGTCATGCCCGCAGATAAAGTTGCAGGTGTGATTAGGGATGGAATCCCAAGTTCTTAAAATAACTTACTGGATTAATGTAACATGACTGTGAATAAAAAATGAAATAAACAAATGCATAACTAAAATAGAAAACAAAATTTTAAAATTCAGAAATGATCATTTCCAATTTCAACTGATATTAGTAGAACATGATATAAAATGGTATTTGAAATTTTTCATCAATAAAAATTCTTGATCTGACAAACTTTATCTGAAGAAAAGTTAAATGCACTGGCCTGTCTAGGAATAAAGACGAACGGTCTATACCGGCAATCTTTTAAAAATGCTATGTTTAATGTTTAGTTCAACATAATCGGCGTTGGTGGCAACAAGCTTGCGATACATTGTAACAAACATTCCTGTCGGCAATCGTGATATATTATAATCTAAGCGTAAGTTACAGCAGTATCTATTGTCAATCCATTGATGAAAGCCAGCTTCCTAAAGCATGTCGAGGGGAAAAGTTTTCAACTTGCAAATAACACGTACCACAGCGAAAATGACTGTTCGCATTTAGATATATGGACAGACTAGTCTAACGTTAGAACTTAGATCAAGTCAGAGTAAATCAAAATCTCATACTTTTTGTAGTTAGATACTGAAACATAATCTGTGTTATATCCCAGAATTGTTTTCAATGTAACTCAGGGATGCCCAGATCCCACCCCCCCAAGATCTACTTTTCAAGTAGCCAGCCTCTCGCGATTGACCGGTGAGGCAGTGGGAGCTGGGAAAAGGGAAAAGTTAAGGTGCACGAGCGCATCGCCGCGACTGCCGTAAATAGGAGGCTGGGTTGCTAGAACACGCCTTTATGTGTGTGCGCTGGACATATTGGGCACACCTGAATCAAGTGACGAGGTGGATCACAGTCTGTCTTTTTTTTTTTTTGGGCACGCCGTCACACACAACCAAAACTGCTTCACGATCAGATGCATTGAGCACCCCTGGTGTAACTGAATTTCCTTTGACATGGCTCATGATGTTGATGACTTTCGATGTAAATGCACCTGCAGCACGTGAAGCAGCTCGGAATATGTTGTTTTTGGCATCACATGCTCATGCTCAGTACGGTGAACTTGCATTTCCTGTTTCCAGGTGAACACTGATTGTTTAGGAGCAGGCTTGTTTTGTGAACAACATTTATGAAATGAACACGTAAATTAATGTTGAGACTACACAAAATAAGCGACATCTTTCAATATCTTTTTTTTTTTCTATTCGTAACAAATTTTACATGCGTAATTTTTCACATCATCACACATCACAGATGATGGCTTTTGAACTTTGTGTCCATAACATTCTGGATGATTATTTTCCTCGTTGCCCCAAAGGACACTGTAGGAATAATTGTGAATATAATTATCATACATACTGCTTCCCTGGCCCTGCACCTATGGGGGTCGGCTGGGCACAGCCTGAAAGGGTAACATGGGTCCCCCTTCCCATGGGCTGACCACCTGTGAGAGGGGTCATAGGGGTCGGGTGTGAAGTGAGTTGGGTGGTGGCCAAAGGGAGACCTTGTCAATCCGATCCCCGGCTAGAGAAACTAGCTCTAGGGACATAGAATGTCACCTCTTTGGCAGGGAAGAAGCTCGAGTTGGTGGGTGAGGTCGAGAAGTTCCGACTAGATATAGTCGGACTCGCCTCTGGCACCACTCCTGTTGAGAGGGGTTGGACTCTGTTCCACTCTGGAGTTCCCACGGTGAGAGATGCCGAGCAGGTGTGGGTATACTTATTGCCCCCCGGCTCGGGACCTGTACGTTGGGGTTTACCCTGGTGGATGAGAGGGTAGCCTCCCTCCGCCTACAGGGAGCGAGACGGGCCCTGACTGTGATTTGTGCTTGTGCACCAAACAGCAGGTCAGAGTACCCAACCTTCTTGGAGTCTTAAAAGGGAGTGCTTGAGAGCGCCCCATCTGGCGTCTCCATGATTCTGGTGGTGCACTTCAATGCCCATGTGGGCAATGACAGTGAGACCTGGATAGGCGTGATTGGGAAGAACTCGAGTGGTGTTCTATTACTGGACCTCTGTGCTCATCACGAATTGTCCATAACGAACACTATGTTCAGGCATAAGGGTGTTCATATATCCACCTGGCACCAGGACACACGAGGTCGCAGTTTGATCATTGACTTTGTGTTCGTGTCATTGGACTTGCGACCGCATGTCAACACTCAAGTGAAGAGAGGGGCGGAGCTCTCAAGTGATCACCACCTGGTGGTGAGTTGTTTCTGATGGTGGGGGAAGATGCCAGTCTGATGTGGCAGGCGCAAAAGTATTGTGAGGGACTGCTGGGAACAGCTGGCAGATTCCCCTGTCAGAAGGAATTTCAACTCCCACATCCGAAAGAACTCTGCTCAAGTCCCAGAGGAGGGGGGAGACATTGAGTCCGAGTGGCTGATGTTCCGCGCCTCCATTGCTGAGGCGGCCGACTGGAGCTGTGGCCCTAAGATGGTTGGTGCCTGTCATAGCGGCAACCCATGAACACGTTGGTGGACACCAACAGTGAGGGATGCTGTCAGGCTGAAGAAGGTGTCCTGTCGGGCATTTTTGGCCTGTGGGACTCCCAAGGCAGCTGATAGGTAATGGCTGGCCAAGCAAAATACAGCTTCGGTGGTCACTGAGGCAAAAACTCAGACATGGGAGGAGTTCGGTGAGGCCATGGAGAACGACTTCAGGACGGCTTCGAGGAAATTCTTGTCCACAGTCCGGTGTCTCAGGAAGGGGAAGCAGTGCATCGTCAACACTGCGTATAGTGGGGATGGGGCGCTGCTGACCTCAACTCGGGATGTTGTGAGTCGGTGGGGAGAATACTTCAAAGACCCCCTCAATTCCACCCACATGCCTTCCCATGAGGAAGCTGAGTCTGGGTGCTCTAATGCGGCCGTTTCTATCTCTTGGGTTGAGGTCACTGAGTTGGTTAAAAAGGTCCTTGGTGGCAGGGCCCCGGGGGTGGATGAGATTCGCCCAGAGTTCCTAAAGACTCTGGATGTTGTGGGGCTGTCCTGGTTGACACGCCTCTGCAACATCGCAGGGACATCAGGGACAGTGCCTCTGGATTGGTAGACTTGGGTGTTGGTCTCCCTTTTCAAGAAGGGTGACCGGAGGGTGTGTTCCAACTATAGAGTGATCAAACTCCTCAGCCTCCGTGGTAAGGTCTACTCAGGGGTACTGGAGAGGAGGGTCCATCAGGAAGTCGAATCTCTGATTCAGGAGGAGCAATGAGATTTTCGTTCTGGCCGTGGAACAGTAGACCAGCTCTACATCCTCAGCATTGCCAGCAACAAGTCAGACTTGTTTCTGGTGAGAGTTGGACTCTGCCAAGGCTGCCAATTGTCACCTATTTTAATCTCTCGGCACAGCCGAGCCGTAGAGGGTGTCCAGTTTGGTGGCCTCAGCTTCGCATACCTGCTTTTTGTAGATGATGTAGTTCTGTTGGCTTCATGAAACCGTGATCTCCAGCCCTCACTGGCGCGATTCACAGCTGAGTGTAAAGCGGCTGGAATGGGAATCAGCACCTCCAAATTCGAGACGATGGTCCTCAGTCGGCAAAGGGTGGCGTGCCCTCTCCAGGTGGGGGATGAGATCCTGCACCAAGTGGAGGAGTTCAAGTATCTTGGGGTATTGTTCACGAGTGATGGAAGAATGAAGCGGGCGATCAACAGACGGATTGGTGCAGCGTCTACAGTGATGCGGATTTTGTATTGGTCCGTTGTGGTAAAGAGGGAGGTGAGTCGAAAGGCGAAGCTCTCAATTTACCAGTCGATCTATGTTCCTACCCTCAACTATGGGCACGAGCTGTGGGTTGTGACCGAAAGAACAAGATCCCGGATGCAGGCGGCCAAAATGAGTTTCGTCCGCAGGGTGTCCGGGCTCTTCCTTAGAGATAGGGTGAGAAGTTTGGTCATCTGGGAGGGGCTTCGTATCAAGCCGCTGCTCCCCCGCATTGAGAGGAGCCAGATGAGGTGGTTGGGGCATCTCATTCGGATGCCTCCCAGACGCCTTCCTTGTGAGGTGTTCCGGGCATGTCTCACCGGAAAGAGACCATGAGTACGACCCAGGACACGCTGAAGAGACTATGCCTCTTGGCTGGCTCGTAAATGCCTCCGGATCCCTCCAGAAGAGCTGGAAGAAGTGGCTGGGGAAAGGGAAGTCTGGGTATCCCTGCTGAAGCTACTTACCCCGCGACCCAACCCGGAAAAGTGGTCGATAATGGATGGATGGATGGATGGATGGATGGACATCTGCTTCCAATAATGAAATGCTTTGCTCTGCTTTAGATAACATGGCACCCGCTTAACAGGAGATCGCACAAGAACAAGAACATCTAATCATCAGAACTGTTAGAACCAGGAGCACCTGTTGTTTGTTCAAGAAAGGATGACCCCACATGTACTCAGCAATCTTCCACACACATGCACCACACACATGAACAAACAAGTACATTTTTTTCCTATGTTTTGCCTACCCGTCTCCTTTTTGTAACAGCCATGTAAATAAGGGGTGTTTTGAAACCAAATAAATGGAGATGCTGGGGAGAGGATAATCAGAGATTGCAGTGGTGACTTGTATGGGACAGTTCCTCTCTGCTCTACTCGCGAGCTGTCGAACTTGAACTGGTGTCTTTGCTTCCATTGTGTCCTGTCTAATGAATGTCTAATTGGTAAACCTGACAGACGTGACATCTACCGTTTCCAAAAACAATTTGAAATGTGAACTCGTTGGACAGCAGAATAGTTTTCCATTTTGCATCAGTCCATCTCAGATGAGAGAGAGAAGCTGGGGGTATTTCCGGGTGTGGTTGATAACTGGCTTTTCCTTTGCATAGTAGAGTTTTAAGTTGCAGTTTAATAGTTAGTAGCACCAATTTGTATTGACTGACATTGGTTTTCTGAAGTGTTCCTGAGCCTATGTGGTGATATCCTTTACACATTGATATCGGTTTTTGATGTAGTGGCGCCTGAGGGATCGACCATAACGGGCATTCAAGGTTGGATTGCAGCCTTGCCACTTACATACAGTGATTTCCAGATTCTCTGAAACTTTGATATTATGAATTGTAAATGATGAAATCCCTACATTTCTTCCAATTGTTCATTGAGGAACATTGTCCTTAACCTGTTCGAGTATTTTCTCATGCACCTGTTCACAAAAATGTGCACCTCATCCCATCTTTCCTTGTGAATGACTAAGCAATTCAGGGAAGCTCTTTTTATACAAAGTCATGGGATTCACCTGTTCCCAAGCAGCTTAATCACCTGTGGGATGTTTCCAAACAGGTGGTTATTAAGCATTTATCAACTTTCTCAGTCTTTTTTGCAACCTGTCCCTTTTTTTATTTATTTTACACAATGTCCCAATTTCATTGGAATTGGGGTTGTATGTGAACACATTCTTTTTATTGCCTTGCTCTTTTTTTTAATGTCACATCCCTATTTTATTTAGTCATTGAGAAAACACACCATTTTATTCACATGTTTGCTGATCCAAGCAAAAATTGTAAGATGGAGACAATTCATTTATGAAAACATGAAGGGCCAGATGAAACACATTTAATATTTAATTATTTAAGATAAGTCTTATAAGTCCTTCACTGAGCCAGTCCATACCACCATTACAATTTCTGAGCTTGCATTTTGGTATGAATAATTAACCCACAACGCATTGCACGCTTACTACACCAGTAAAACTCTATTCTTAATATGTACATAAAGATGTAAATACAATCAAATACACTTTTTACTAAGGAAAATGACAATAAGTGTGGTGAGAGTAAAGCTGTGCATTCTTTGCACTTTTATACTTACTGAACCTCCACTGTGGATGTTCTGATAAACAACAACCTCTCAGTCATTTTCCTAAATAAGTTATCAAGAAAATATTCTGCCCAATTGATAAAATGTTCCTGGACAGATTGGCTGCGACTTCTTCAAGTCATCACCTATACGTTACTGTGGTTGGTAAGAATCATTAACTGAAAAGTTGCTGTTATTGATTTGATGAAGTAACTGTAATCTATTTACTTTACTGAGTAGAGTAATGTATTACATTGCTTGGGACTCAAAATGCTGGCCATTTTGGAGTAATATGAAAAAGTAACAGGAAGCAAGCAATGACCCTGTCATTGTGATTAATGTCTTTAGCTGTGCTATATGGTATCCTGTTAACTTATAATGTTAGTTATCATATTTCATAGTTATCATTACTCACAAGTTAAATTAACCGTGGTCTTTGTGTATTGTTCTGAGCTGTAATTGTGTTTGTTGGTGGTACAAGACCAACAACGGTGTGTAAGGCCCGGTAAACAGTTAACTTCTCCAATGTCAAAAAACAATCAACTCAGTCAAAAAAGGAAACAAATAAAAAATAAGCACGTATAAGCCGATGTTTTGTTGTTTGTTTTTTTGGGGGGGGGGATAAAAGTGGGTTCTCTAAATGGCAAGGAGTATTTTCCCATTTTACGGTACATTTTCCTTTCTGTTTTTTGAGGACAACTACATTTTATAAGGCTCCTGGTTCTGGCAACATTTACGTAACAACAGCGCATAGTGTTTGTTGTTCTTTGTTGTTTTTGTTTTGCTATTATGAGTTCAGCATTTGAACAGAATCAACAGAATCTTTGCGTGGTAGTCACACACGCACGCACACACACACACGCGAAGGCACATAACACGCATGCAGTTGCCTTCATGGACCACAATCAGCATCCGTCCATCTATCATTTAAGAGAAATGTACTGAAAATGGTTTGCTTGTTTACGTTGAGGTCCTTACTGTACTGTGTTGGCATATCAGGTCTGCACTCAATTTCTCATTCAATGAGGCTTTAACACTTTTACACTAGCATTTAAGTTTTGGTTCATGTTGATGACATTCTGTAATCTGCATGGAGTGCATTATTGAATAATGGATATCGTTAAGTTACGGTAATTCTTTTCATGTACCGGTATTAATAATAGGTGATATTCCTTGCAACTGTTGAAAGTTAATAAAAAGTTAGTTTTCATAGTTACTTTTGAAGTCAATTAGTAAAGTAACTACGCTATTTTCAAGCTTAAGTTATCAGTAATGTAAGTATCTTTACATGTCATTCCCTTCCGAAGAACCATCCACAGCTGCCGGCCCGGAGCTCCTGGGGGCCTTTGTTTACGCACTTCTGTCGTGCATAGGCTTCCAAGTAGTCAGACTCAGCGTTATTCCACCCAAAGAACCATCCGAATATTCAACATTAATTACAGCCACAGATTCAAATCTCTATGGAAGTATTCCTCCGTTTTCCCCGATCAACCAATACTGCTATTTCTTCATCAGATGGGGATAAATCCGAGAAATCAGCGCTGGGCATTATGGTGTCTCATGTAATCCAGCATTTGGAATGGCACGGTACAAATCACATACGCCCACATAGATCATGTGACTCTCGAAAATGGCAGCGCCCGTCAAAATTCGTAATTGTCGATAAAAATCTTCTCAAAACACTATTAAATGAGAGCGGATTTAACATCACATTGTCAAAATAGGGTACATACACGGTTAATGCAAGCACTGGATTTCCTCTTTAATAAGGGGAATTGCAATCATTAATAAGAAGAGCAATTGGCCAAGGTTGACAAGTATGAAGTAACTTTCAACACCGTCTATAACAATATACTACATAAAATAACGCAGCAACATAACATTTCCACTGTCACACATCATAGCGTAATCTGATGTTCAAAAAACAATCCAGGAGCATGTATTGCTGAAAATCGGGTCGGCCACATATAGACCCCAAGTGGTGCTCAAGCAGCTGGCCGTTTGCCCTGGAGGAAAAAAGTGCCCTTTTGTTGCTTTATGCAACCCATATTTTCCCCCCTTCAGCAATACTTGAAAAAAATACCCTTTGTGTCGTCCATTCCAGCCATGTTTCAATGGATACTCTTTTTGGTTTAAGTTTGTTGTATACCCTTCTTCTGACTAATACCTTTGAACAATAAGACTGGGTGATGCTGTGAAAGACAGACATTCACATTAAGATGCATGTTGCAAAAAAGAAAAAGTTGAATTCAAACAAAAATTGTGTAATTCCCATAATTCCTAAACTGAAAAGTTGTGCAATTTTAAAAAAAGAAAATATTGTTCCTCTTTTGCTCTGAATTTGATGCAAACAAATGATCTTAGAAATTATTTATAATTTCATATTAAGAGTTTATTTTTCCTTAATCTTAGATAAAATTTTCTAATGAAGAATTTGCTTATCAAGATCATTTTTTACTTGTAAGGCTTGAAATAAAAATGCCCCAGGAAGTGCCATATTTGTGTTGTGTTATAAACTCTATGACGAGATTTTGTCATTGTTTGATACTTGTAGCCGTTTCCAGTTTACCAATAGATTTTTTTTTTTTAATCAGAGGAGTATGTTTATATCTAAGGTCTTCCTTTTTTTTTTAGACAGTGAGCAGAACCATCATGCAAGCAAGTATTTTGGCCATATCATGACTCCCACCCCGATAAAACTGAATTCTTAATGGAGTTAAGCATAGCTGGTGTGACGGTCTTAGCCAGGGGTCGGGAACCTTTTAGCTGAGAGAGCCACAAATGCCAAAATGTAATTTCAAAAGAGCCATGCAATGGATAGGTTTCCAAATATGCCATCTTGTGTGTCAGAGAGGTCAAAGAATACAGGTGATAGGCGAAGTATGAAGTATTTTTTTATCGTTAATTTATCCGATTGGTCTAAGGGTGATGGTGACACACAAGATGGCGTAACTGGAAACCTATTCGTATTTTTAAAAGTAAATATAGGTATATTTGACCATTTATGTAGAACCAACACTTTTAGAGTTACAATAAGTCTCTGAACTCTTTTAAATAACATTGCAATGATGTGGAAAAATGGTGGAAAAGCGTTAGCCTCACAGTTCTGAGGTCCTGGGTTCAATCCCGGACCCGCCTGTGTGGAGTTTGCATGTTCTCCCTGTGCCTGCGTGGGTTTTCTCCGGGTACTCAGGTTTCCTCCCACATCCCAAAAACATGCAACATTAATTGGACACTCTAAATTGTCCCTAGGTGTGATTGTGAGTGCAGCTGTTTATCTCAATATGTTACATATGCAACCAGTTCAGGGTGTACCCCGCCTCCTGCCCGTTGACTGCTGGGATAGTATCCACCATTCCTCATGACCCTTGTGAGGATGAGCAGCTAAGAAAATGGATGTCTGGATGTTATGATGTTGCTAACCAATGATAACAAAAGCGCTTCTTACCATAAATGTGACTTCTGGTGCTTCCTGGTTTTGCTGATGGCTTCATAATCTTTCATACGTCGTCAGATGAAGTTTCATGCAGGCGTTGAGTTTTCCATCCGTTCATCGTGAACGTAATTAAATTTTATTTGCCATCATGACGGTATGATGATGACCAGTTCTCGCTGACAATAGCACGTATTTTATTCGTTTATCTTGTCTCTATGCAAAAAGTTGTCAAAACGTTTATTGGCAACATCAACCACAAATACTTTGGCATACTCCTCCACCTCTGAATGGTGGTCCAGTCTTCCCGAAAACTGTACAACTCCCCATCTTTTTTTTTTCTTTGAGCGATCGTTTGCACAATTAGTGGTTGCAACCTGCTCTGCATTGAACCCTTCTGCGCCTGTGCACATATACCACTACTGTGAACAATGGCAACTCCACTCGGTCAAACTGTCTCTGCTCATTTTTGTTGCCTACGTGACAGATATTGACATTGTACCGTATGTTGCGATGAGCTCTCCGCGAGCCATATGCAACATCAAAAGAGCCAAATATGGCTCGCGAGCCATGGGTTCCCGATCCCTGGTCTAAGTGCTCCCAGTGCTGAAAAGATCTTGTGATTAATGCAATTGCGCATATATTTTGTAAACGTCCAGCAAGTCTGAAACATCCCCATCCATACTTCAACATGTGTCATTGGACAACTTGTCGCCGAGTGTTCATGTTCGCTATGAACATCTTAGAAAGACGAAGACACCGAACGTACATATATGTGTATATCTTTTTGTCAACTTTTGTTTTAAGGTTAGGTGAAGGGTATCGAGCCCTCCCTCTCCCGGGTATGGAGAATAATTCCCTCTCAGGGATTGGGGGGGAGGTGCACGGACCGTCCCCCTGCGCCACCCACCTTGTTCTTCTCTCCTTTGTTGTTGTCGGCGGTCCGCTTGGGCACGCCGGCTATAACGGACCATCGTTCACTCGCCAGACATCTCAAAAAGAGTCTAGAGGGAGTTGATGGACAACAAATGTTTTTATTACAAAGTTGGATATTTTCCAACTCAAATTTTAAAAAAGTGCAATAAAAATACAAACTATATCAAAAATATAAACGAGATGACGTCAAATTAGTGTGCCCTGGGAAACGTTTCGACTGAATAAAGTCTTCCTCAGGCCGAAACCCACTCATGAAAGCAAAAAACTAAAAGACATGAAAACAGGAGTAAATAAACACAACCAGTGAAAATCAAAACAAATTCGCACTTACACGCGTTTAAATGTGTCCTCCATGTGAAATAACTTCGGTTTTGATGGTCAAAACCAAGAAAAACAGTCCAAAACCAACTAATCCACATGGAGGCATGTTGTCCATTGTACTCCCAAGCTCAAAAAGGCTTCCCACCATGAGGGAGGCGTGGCGCCTTCTTCTTCGTTGTTTCCGCTCACAGTCCTCTGAACAGCGCCCATCAGTGGCCTATTACAACTCCAGAGAAAGTCCATTGTTGATCATATAATGCTTGTAACACATCGTAACTATATACATATAACCAAAAAGAACATTTTGATCGTATTTCAACCGTTTTTTAACTTTAATGAACATTGTAAATTGTAACTTCATTTACATTTTTCATTGGGAAGCAGTCCATCAACACAAGCAAATAAATCAAAAAGCAAGTTATCCCACATAAAAAAAAAATATGACAAAGATCAAAAAGAGATCGTTGTGGTTTGGGTTTTGGGGAAGGGGCTTAGGATGTAGGGGTACTCCCCAGGCTAGTGTTAAGGTTTAGAGAGGGAGGTTTGGTTAGGGTTTCGAGTGGGGGAGGTTGTTAGCCCTTGTGCTAAAGCTAGGGTTAGGGCTTCAGGTGTTGTAATGCTTGGGTTTGGGAGGGCGAGGGGTTGGCTATTGGGGGTGTTTTTTGTGGTTAGGGCTTGGATTTTGGGGAAGGTGTCTAAGCAAGCGTAATGGAATTTTTTCTTTTTTGTTCTAACCACTGCCTGCAGTTGTTTAATGGTTGTTTCCTTTGGTTTGTTTGGTCGGTTGTTAATGCCAATTGATAGAACCACCTTTTCGACTACCAATTCTGTTGGTGCTACCGCCACCTCAATTATAGTCTCCCCCTGGCGAAATTGGCTCCCCGGGAAGCTGTCTCCAATTATGAGCCATTTCTTTCCGACTCTAAGCCTCCAATCTCATGGGCGTGCCTTGTCACAGAAAAGCTTTGGGGTTCCGGATCAATGAACTGGTCAAAGGAATCCTGGAAAACTTCACTGTCCAGACCCATCCCCCCCACTTCCTCATTATCGGATGATGGAAGCTCAAAGACCGCATCAAACCCCCGGGGGGAGGAGGTACTTACCTGTGACTGCAGGACACGATCTCATCTGGGTCTTCTTTGTGTGGAGTTTCTAACACCCTCCAAACATTTTCTTCTGTCAAGACGATGCCGCGGGTCTGTCTGGACCGTCGCGGAGTCTCCATCCCCGCCTCGGTCAGGAGGGGTCGTGTGGCTGTCACCGTCATATCGGTAACCCCCATCGACCTGGTCCCCGACCGTTTCGTCCTCCTCTGCTCTCGCGGAGCCACTTTTGTGGGTGGGGCTTGGCTCTGCTGCCCGCCCCTCCACTACTGTCAGCCGGATAGAGGTCCGGGCCGTCTGTTGCGGCCCCCGTTCCTTGTCCGAGTCCCTGGAGTCTACTTGTTCCACAACGAGTGCTTCGTACCTTGTGGGATGTGAGCCAGTCTCCTTCTGGCCCAACGGACTGCAATCTCATAGGCCACATTCCAATTCGGTGTAAGGATGACTGTGAGATCATCCAATAGTTCCTGTAGCACCGTTTAGTAATGCTCCATCAAGATTTGGCCCCGTAGTGTGGCCCCAATTTTTGGCGTTCGCCACCACGTACTCAAATGTGGATGCCCACGGCAAGGCTGGTCTTATCATGGATGACAAGACCTCCACCATCCTCACTATTAGGGTTAGGGTTAGGTTATAACGTATGTTAGCTCCCTGTATGTATAAAAAAGTCACTATAATATCGGGGGATTTCCCACTTAGCGTCTGCTTCATACCGAGAGTTCCCCTGTTAGTAATGCATGCGCATTCATCACAAGGAGACTTTTCAGCATGGGGGAGGGCTCAGATCGTCACACCAGTTCTGTTTATTTGTGTCACAAGTATGGGTGTGGCCAAAGGAGAGCAACACTCTTAATAAATGTGAGTGTAATTATTAGGCAGATTCTTTTCTTTATATAATGATCAGTCTACGAAACAAATTTGGCCTTTCAGAATCATGTTATGTCAGACTACTACCATAACATGTTACCATATCTTGGTCAAATAGTGTCAACATTACATAAAATGCATTTAAATACCACTAGATCACTTGGTTTTAACTTGTCAAATCAAACACTGTCAGAGAGCCAGAACCAAAAAACGTGTCACCGGTCATTGTAACCAGATACACTCGTTACCACAGTGATGATAGCGCGCCCCGCCAATGTATTGTGGGTGTTTGTCTGTGTGTGTGTGGAGTTTACAGTGAAAAAAAAAATATTTGAACACCCTGCTATATTGCAAGTTCTCCCACCTAGAAATCATGGAGGGGTCTGAAATTGAAATGAGGTGCATGTCCACTGAGAGAGATAATCGAAAAAGAAGAATACGAAAATCACAAAGTATGATTTTTTTTTTTTTTTTTGTAATGATTTATTTGTGTGATACAGCTGCAAATAAGTATTTGAACACCTGAGAAAAAAATGATCATGTTTTGTCCAGTAGCCTTTGTTCACAATTACAGAGGTCAAACGCTTCTTGTAGTTGTTCACCAGGTTTGCACACACTGCAGGAGGGTTTTTGGCCCACTCCTCCATACAGATCTTCTCTAGATCAGACAGGTGTCTGGAGTGTTACTGAGAAACACTGATCTTCAGCTCCCTCCATAGTTTTCTATTGGGTTTAGGTCTGGAGACTGGCTAGGCCACGCCAGAACCTTGATATGCTTCTTACGGAGCTACTCCTTGGTTTTCATGGCTGTGTGCTTCGGGTCATTGTCATGTTGAAAGACCCGAACCCTAACCCGTCTTCCTCCAAAAATGATTAGTGGAATTATGACCCAAAAAAAATCAATTTTGGTCTCATCTGACCACAAAACTTTCTCCCATGACTCTTCTGTATCATCCAAATGGTCAGTGGAAAACTTAAGATGGGCCTTGACATGTGCCGGTTTAAGCAGGGGAACCTTCCGTGCCATGCTTGATTTCAAACCACGATATCTGAGTGCATTACCAAAAGTCACCTTGGAAACGGTGGTCCCAGCTCTTTTCAGGTCATCCATCCATTTTCTTTGCCGCTTATCCCCATGAGGGTCGCGGGGAGTGCTGGAGCCTATCCCAGCTGTCAACGGCGGGGTACACCCTGAACAGGTTGCCAGCTAATCGCAGGGTACATTGAGACAAACAGACATACTCAAAAACACACCTTGGGGCAATTCAGTGTCCAATTAATGCTGCATGTTTTTGGAATGTCGGAGGAAACCGGAGTGCCCGGAGGAAACAGGCATGGGGAGAACATGCTAACTCCACACAGGCAGGTCTGGAATAGAACTCGGAACCTCAGAACTGTGAGGCCAACAGTTTACCAGCTGATCTACCGTGCCATCCTGTGTGTGTGTGTGTGTGTGTGTGTGTGTGTGTGTGTGTGTGTGTGGTGTGTGTGTTGTGTGTGTGTGTGTGTGTGTGTGTGTGTGTGTATTGACATATATGGCTTATTTCCTTTCTGTTGATAAGTGGCCATCAAGACAAAGGCTGAAGTTTTTTTGTAAGGCTATTGAGTGTACACTACTTTTTTTTTTCTTGGACACACAGACTTTATACCACTCCTTCCCTTATTTTTTTTAATTGCTCTTGTGGAGTTGCTTGATCAGTACTTCTCGCTGCATCTTTCCCCCTGCAATCTGACACTGACCACAGAGTTAGGGGGAGAAGAAAATGTTCCTGCAAAGATGACAAGATGTAAGCCGGATCAGGGGGGATGGTGTTTCTGTGAAAGTGTGACAGCTGGTCTAAAAGACTATGTAAAGGAAAAAATGGGGCATTGTAAAGACTGAATATAACAAACATAGAAGACAATAGGAATCTTAAAGCTCAAGTGTCGTCAAACGGATGATTTTTGGTATATTATTAATGAAAAACCCACAGCCAATATGGTCCCATGTGTTTTTTCACCACAAAACATGATTTCGACGTATACAGCTTTTTGTAACTCCCGCCATGAAAATCCTCTCAAGGGATTTGTTTTCGAGAAGTAGCAGCAAGTGACGTACAGGACAGCGGCGCCCCCCAGTGGACTCGTTTGTTTCCATTAGTTTTACCTCTGGGAAGGTAGCTCGTTGTTCCTTCGTGTTAGCCAAAATGCCGGCTCATTGCATTGCTGGACATTGCTTGAACACTCGGGAGAATGGAATTACCCTTCATAAGTTTGAAAGACCATGTTCGTTGTGAAAAATAGATTGCACGGGTCCAGAGGACGAGAGCTCCGTGGGTTCCAAATAACAGGTAGGTGTGTATACAGCTCCAAAAAAAAAAAAAAATTGTTTGGGGCGGACCACGTAATCGGTCTCTCTCATAACGTAACGAAAGATCCGTGTATGAAATGTCTCGATGTGCGCGTCGCCCAGCCAACAATGTCTCGATAGTGTTCATCGAGTACTGCGGCGACTTTACACACACCTAAAAGCAACATAGCTAGGCTCACCTCCTCCTTATATTCCACCACAGGCGCCGAAACTCAGGCATACCGGCTGAGGCGCCGCGTTCGGCAGTCACAGCTTCTGCGAAGGCTGCGTGTCGGGCTTTGCGACGGGGGCGGGTCTGAAGAACCCAGCCGAGAATGTGTTACTCAGTCGCGTACGCGCATAAAGCACCCCCGCCGACTAAAGCAACACCGCTCGGCTCTGTCATAAGCCACACCGGCCGGCTGCGATGAGCCGCGATGGCTCATATCCGCCGCGGGAGTGGATCGGATATCATCTGAATATGGCTCGAAACAATAGTGTAATATTGCCCTGAGGGCTCAAAACAATAGTGTAATATTGCCCCGGTAATTTCACTTGGTTGTGTGGTGTTGTCCTTTTCGAAAAGAGCTTCGGTGTCACAAGGGGCGTCGGAAAAATGCAAATATCTCTGTTGTTCGGCTTCCAAAGTAGCAGGCACTGCACGTTTTCAACGGCGGAAGTGACGATGACGTCAAGGACAGATAACGCGACTAATATGGCGACCACTTGGATGTCGAGGGACACTCAATTGCGCAACTTTGTGCATGGATGACACGCTCTCTGCTCACTTTTTTTTTTTCCGTATAGACATTGAAGTGAATACTGTTATATGTATTTTTCATGACAATATCTATTTTAGAATGTTTATAGGGATGACACCCAGGCTTTAACGGTGTGATAAAATGTACTTCAATTTATTTCATGTATTCTGTTTTTATGTTTGAGGCCCTGTAGCTCAGTGGTTAGAGCACTGGTTTGGTAAACCAGGGATTGTGAGTTTACATCCCACTGAGGCCTCCACTCCCTGAGAAGCGTAGCGTCAGGAAGGCCATCTGGTGTAAAAATTGTGCCAAACATATATGTGCGTTCATCTGAGATGACACGCTGTTCAACTTCATCGGCCTACGTTAACACCCTCTGGATCAACTCGTTTATTTTGTCAAATTGAATTAGACTGATGTCTGTTGTATCATCCATCCATCCATCCATCCATTTTCTTCACCACTTATTCTCACGAGTGTCGCGGGGAGTGCTGGAGCCTATCCCAGCTGCCAGGAGGCGGGGTACACCCCGAACTGGTTGCCAGCCAATCGCAGGGCACATTGAGACAAACAGCTGCACTCACAATCACACCTCGGGGAAATTTAGAGTGTCCAATTAATGTTGTATGTTTTTGGAATGTGGGAGGAAACCGGAGTACCCAGAAGAAACCCACGGAGGCATGGGGAGAAGATGCAAACTCCACACAGGTGGGTCCGGTATTGAATCCGGGACCTCAGAACTGTGAGGCCAACGCTTTCCCAGCTGATCCACCGTGACGCCCTGTTGTATCACATGAAATGTTAATTTGACACTTGGACAGAATCTTGTTGTCTTTCTTTTTTTTCTTTTTTTTCCCATCTATCTATTCTAGACACACATGCAAAGCCCACCTCACCCCAAGAAAGCCCGTTGGTAACAGTTTTACCATCTCACTTTGACACCTAAAAAAAACTTTACAAATCATATCCTCATGCTCCAGCATATGTACCACTGTATCCAGTAATATTTAAACAACTCTATTAATAAAGGGATCAACATATCTGCAAGTGTATTTTGATTTCTTCCATCAATTAATTGAAAACTGACAATAAATGAAGATATGGTGTATTTATTAATAACCAAGATTTTTGTGTCTGTGTGTTTATAAACAAATGTATTGGATTAGATTCACTTTGAAGATGCAAGATGTTGATCCTAACTTCCAAATTGGATCCTAATGTTGATCTCATTGTTGTGATATGGTAGATTCCCGAGCGGACCGTGCTGACAGACGGAAATTGTTCAGACACTACACTGTGGGCTCTTATGACAGCTTTGATGCCTCCAGGTAAGCCCTTACACAGTCTCCATGTTGTGAATTAACCTAAATTTCAATACACCACTTTGATACAGGCACTAAGTTCAAGAGTTTAAGCCTGAAACCTTTGCAGGCTTTCAGGGATTTCCTTTTAACATTTCAGAGGCTGCTAAAGATATCAAATGCATTTCAAATTTTATTGATTTAGGTTGCAATCACCGGGCAAGTACATGTGAAATGCAAAATGCAAGCTTTACTTTTTTAGCTCAGTGAAGAACTTAATGAAAAGCAGTATTCAAGGCTAAGTGCTTCCCAATGTTGTGTGCCTAAGTTCCTTTGCTGTCTTGTTCACTGCATTGGTGTCAAATTCACTGTAATGTGTGTGTGTGTGTGTGTGTGTGTGTGTGTGTGTGTATATATATATATATATATATATATATATTATATATATATATACAGTGAAGAAAATGGGTATTTGAACACCCTGATGTATTGCAAGTTCTCCCACTTAGAAATCATGGAGGGATCTGAAATTTTCATCGTTGGTGCATGTCCACTGTGAGAGAATCTAAAAAGAAAAATCCAGAAATCACAATCTATGATTTTTTTTAATTATTTATTTTTGTGATACAGCTGCAAATAAGTATTTGAACACCTATGAGCTTGAATTCTGACCCTCAAAGTGTGTGTCTCAATGATGGAAAAAAAAAAAGAAAGACAACAACATTCTGTCCAAGTGTCAAATTAACATTTCATGTGATACAACAGGGCGGCACGCTGGGTCAGATGGAAAGCGTTGGCCTCACAGTTCTGAGGTCCGGGGTTCAATCCCTGACCCACCTGTGTGGAGTTTGCATGTTCTCCTCGTGCCTGCATGGGTTTTCTCCGGGCACTCCGGTTTCCTCCCACATCCCAAAAAACATGCAACATTAATTGGATACTCTAAATTGCCCCTCGGTGTGATTATGAGTGTGGCGCTTTGTCTTGATATGCCCTGCGATTGGCTGCCAACAAGTTTAGGGTGTACTCCGCCTCCTGCCCGTTCACAGCTGGGATAGGCTCCAGCACTCCCCGCGACCCTCGTGTAAAGTGTGTATAATTATTGCTGATGTCGGATTGGACCAATGATAAATCTGAAATATTGATATCAGATTAGAAGTAAAAACGTTTGATCAGGACATCACTAGTTCTTAGAAACTGTTAATGGTGCCAGACTTACAGTACATATCTGCTAAGCGGTGTGGCTTGGGCTGACAAAGTTTGTAAATTTGGTCCTTAATAACAGGACTATCATGTGGCTTATTGATTAGAAATTATATTTATGACCATGCTCCTGCTCAGAGAGGCTCAGAGAGATGTGGACCTAGCATGTTTCTTTACGGCTGTATATTTTCTGTCATGGTCCTGCCGGTCCAGCCCAGGCTGTGACCTGCTCTCTACGCGCGACGTCCTGACTACCGCTGCTGCACCTGATTGTCTGCCTGATCCCCGAGCTTGGAACAATAAACGTTTTTCCCGAATTACCTCTGTGTTTCCTGAGTCCTGCATTTGGGTCCTCCCTCTGTCTCGATGGGTCGTGACAGAACGATCTGGCCAAAACAGGACCCAGCAGTAAAGACCCGGCGTCGCCGGGATTAACGCAAAGTAGACCGACTGCCGGAGGACCAAGCCTGTCCGATCCGGGTAGGCTCCATGATGTCCTCCCCTTCCATGCCACACTCTCCGCCTGCGAGCAATGAATACGTCCCGACCCGTCCAGCACCTCATATTCTTTTGGACTCTGATTTTTCGGACTATGAGGAGGACCTTGATTTATATGACCGCCTGCCTGACTACGACTCAGATTATTTTGACTATGAATCTCTTCGCCCGATCTTTAATCCCAGTCAGTTTATTTCACCTCCCCACGTTTTCAGCTCCCGAGTGTCTTTGCCCGGGAAGTCCGACTCCTCCAATCCGTTAGTGGGAACCCGCTTGGCCATCTACCCAGGTCCTCCGTGTGGCGGCCAGAGGAGACACCCAGACTGGGCGCTCCCTTGTGCCTCCCGTTGCGCAGCAACCAAGACTCTCGTCCACCCACTCCTCACCGGCAACGGTTAAACCAGCAGAGCCGCAGCTGGTCGCGAAGCTTCCAGCCCAGAGCTAGGAGGGGTCACCAAATCACAAGGGGTTCTACGGCGAAATACGGGCGGAGATAGAGCGGCAGAGTGCTGAACTGGCGGTCCTCATGGCCCAGGTCCGGCAAGGATTAGAGAACCAGCCGAACTACACTGATGTCGCAATTGCTACAGATTCGCTGCTGACTCAAGTTCACGCTGCAGTTGGTACGGATCCGCTACCGAGCAAGGTCCACGTCGCTGTGGCAACGGACTCCCGGACAAGTCACGCGCACACTGCAGTAGCAACGGACCCACTACCGAGCAAGTTTCACGTCGCTGTGGCAATGGATCCGCCTGTGCGCCATTCCCACATCGCTGTATCAACTTATTCACTGCAAGCTCACCTGGCATTTCAAATAGATCTCCCGCCTCGCCATGCTCACGTCGCAGTTTTGACAGACGCGCTGCTGACCGATTCTCACGTCACTCCTTCCCCAGCCGAGCCCACGTCGCGGCTGGCAGCAGATTCACTGCCGCGTCACACCCATGTCGCGGAGGGGACAGGCCTCCGCGCGACCGTCGTAGGAGAAGGGTGCCACCTCTCGTTCCCGTCCAGGAGGTGGTGGCGCTGCCGCCGCCTCATGTTCCCATCCAGGAGGTGACGATGGCTCCGCAGCCGCCTCACGTACCTGTCCAGGAGGTGGCGATGGTTCCACAGCCGCCTCACGTACCCGTCCAGGAGGTGGCGATGGTTCCACAGCCGCCTCACGTACCCGTCCAGGAGGTGGCGATGGTTCCACAGCCGCCTCACGTTCATGTCCAGCAGACAGTGGCGAGGGTTCCCAAACAGGAGGTGGCGACGGCTCCGCAGCCGCCTCACGTCCGTGTCCACTAGTCCCGGCGGCGACCGGTCCGCGGCCGCTCCACGCTCCTGCTTCGGCAGCGACCACCCCGCGGTCGTCCCACGCCCCTGCTTTGGCGGCGACCGGTCTGCGGCCGCCACACGCCCCTGCTTTGTTGGCGACTGGTCCGCGGTCGCCCCATGCTCCTGCTTCATCAGCGACCAGACCACGGTGTTCCCACGCTCCTGCTTCGTCGGCGACCGGTCCGCGGTCGTCCCCCATTCCTGCTTCATCGGCGACAGGGCGACGGCTCATTGGCATCCTCACGTTCCTGTTCAGCAGACGGCGATGGTACCACAGTCGTCTTCATTCCAGTCCCGGCGGCGACTGGTCCGCGGCCGTCCCACGACCCTGTCTCGACGGCGACAGGAGCTGGGGAGTTCTGATGGGCCGCCCTGGAACTGGAAAGGGTTTGGGATGGCTGTGATGGTGATTGTGGCGGTCATGGCTTTGGTCCTTCTCTCCGTCATCCTCTTCGCTCCTGATGGTTCCCAGCCGCTTCATGACCTGGCCTTGGCAGCGGCGACTGCTCCCTGGCCGCCTCGTGGCCAAGCCTCGTTGGTGACCAGTCCACAGCTGCCTCCTGGCCAACCCTCGGCGGTGACCAATCCCTGGTTGTCTCGCAACCACAGCGTGGGAGGTCTTGGTCTGGAGCAGTTACATGCCTTGGTCTGGTTCCTGCTTCGCCGTTGGGTTCCATCCCGAGGCCGTCCACCCGAATCGCCCCGTGGGGATCCTGTTGCTTGGCGTCCGGGTCGTCCTCCTGACCTGTCCAGCCGGACGCCTTGTGTTTGGTGGCCTGTACGGCCACCAGACTGGGGTTGGGGGGGTGCCCTCCCACAGACCCCCTTCCACCCACCCCTGGACTTGTTAATTTTTGTGTGTTTCTTTTGTTTATGCACGTTTAGGAGCCGTGCCTTAGAGGGGGGGGGGGGTTCTGTCATGGTCTTGCTGATCCAGCCCTGGCTGTGCAGGTTCCCACGTGGCCATGCTGAATGGGAGGTGCACACCTGCGCCTCATGCTGGCTGATTGGCCCCGGTGTATGTAGGACCATGGGGAGGACTGCTCCGGCGCCAGATCGTTGCAACTCATGCCCCGTTCCTGCACGCTCGTATCTCTGATCGTGAACCCGTGTGTACCGACCTCTGCCTGTTCTCTGACTGACCCTGTAAGCCTGACTCCTTTGACACTCCTGCCTTCTTTGATCGATCTCCCTTGTACCGACTCCTGCCTGCCCACGGACCTGCTCTCTATACCCAACGTGCTGACTACCGCTGCTGGACCTGATTGTCTGCCTGATCCCCGACCTTGGAACAATAAACATTTTTCCGGGAATTACCTCTGTGTCTCCCGAGTCCTGCATTTGGGTCCTCCCTCCGTCTCGATGGGTCATGACATATTCGCTTTAAGTATTGAAAAGGGTGTAGCATTTTCAATACATTTCACAATTATTTTGGTCGATCAGATAAAATCCCAACACAATACCTTCACGTTTGTGATTCTAAGGTACCAAAATGTGGAAATGGTCATTGGGTATTTCTGAGAACTTTTTCAAGTTACTGTACATCGGGGGTGCCCAGACTTTTTTACCCCAAGATCTACTTCTCAACCATTCAGCCTCTTGTGATCCACGGGGATGTTTGTTTTTATTTTTTTAGAATGGCCTTGATGAAATACAATGACCATGTCACAAAGACCTACCCACTACAAAAATACAAAATATATTTATTATTGTATATTGAGAATTTTTTATGTGTAAATGTTTGAAACATTTTTGTAACTATTTGAGTTCACGTTCATGATCACTAAACACCATACGAATGCAAATGCATAACTGGCCTGTGTCATTCACGTCAGTGGATTCGTCCAAATGCAGTGAGAAACACTCACAATCTCCGATGTCCTTCCACACATCAGCCATGGGTTCACAGCGCCATGAAACTGTACTCCTTTACAGCTGCAGATATTTTATTGAAGATAATATTTCCGCTTTATTTGTAAAACATCGGCACAATGAGTCAGCTATTTCTTTTACCATCTCTCCGTCTTGGAAGACTTCTTATTAACAATAATATGATGAACCCGGAACCTTCGCTGTTCAACTATATTGTGTGAAAAGTGACTGCTGTGCGGCCAGTTGGGATTTTAGTTCGTTCACTTTTCTCATTCTCAGATTGCTTTTCTGTGGAATGTCGGTGCGACACATTTCACATTCACTGATAGATAAGGCAAACACACTTCGAAAATGACATCGTGAAAAAAAGTCAGCCTCCCGTATGAAAGTGATACGTTTTTGTCTTCTTTACCTCAGCATCCACTCATGTTTGATAAGATTTCCTAAGCAAGGGCTTAACATATGGGGAAGTTGCTGACTAACATGTTTTCCTGTACAGTCGTTGTTTGCAAATGCACGGTGAGCTAAAGTTAAAAACAAATACGGCTGATGTCTTTTTTTTTTTCTCGGCACGCCGTCGCGATCGACCAAAACTGCCTCGCGATCAACGCATTGACCACCCCTGCTTTACAGTATGTGGTGGCAAACAGCAGCTATATCTCTTCTCACTCATGGAAAGGTTAGTGCCATCATCAGCAAGCCACCATTGACATTTCCTGTGGTGCAATTTAATTATTCTGATATACTATACTGCATTCCCAGTTGATAAAGGCGTAATGGCACTACTTGAAAATGATCAACACAAAAGATAATGGCAGTGACATAAAATCATGGTGGGTAATGTTATTACCTAAATGACTGAAGAATCTCAGGCTAGAAATCCTAAGGCTGAGTCCCCTTAAACAAAGCTCATCAGATGTAAATATCTTAAGGAAAAGCCACAAGCAAAAAAATGTTTTTGAGAAATAGTTTTATAAATAAAGTCTTGCTAACATAGTGGCACTTACATTCTTTTTTTTTTTTAACCACATATAATTTTTCCCATCTGATTCACTGTGAGGCAAACCGGGCACCTTTGAATAATCACCTCAATCATAGAACCTAAAAATGGAACCAAACAACCGTTCACAACTCATATGCAGGGGCACCGTGAGGAGTGGAAAGCGATGACAACTTTTAAGGGCCAAGGGTTTACTGGAATGTATGACATACAAGCATCCATCCATCCATCTTCTTAGCCGCTTATTCTTAAAAGGGTCACAGTGCATGGTGGAGTGTATCCCATCTGTCAACTGGCAGGAGGCGGGTACACCTTGAACTGGTTGCCAGCCAGTCGCAGGGCACATATAGGCTAAGAGCTGCATTCACAATCACACCTAGGGGCAATTTAAAGTGTCCAATTAATGTTGCATGTTTTTTGGGATGTGGGTAGAAACCGGAGTGCCCGGAGAAAACCCACGCAGGCATGGGGAGAACATACAAACTCCACACAGGCAGGTCCGGAATTGAACCCCGGACCTTAGAACTGTGCGGCCAACGCTTTCCATCTGACCCAGCGTGCCGCCCGTCCTGACATACAAACTGTATTTCTAATTTGCCACCTTGAAGTGGTGGCATTTGCCCTCTGCTCATGGGCTCATGGAATATTTAGCCAATTGACAGTCTTCAATTGACTTTCATATTTTTGGAATGTGAGAAAAGAAACCATGAGCCATGGGTCGCACCGGACTATTTGAGAAGCACTTTACCTGCGAGGATAAGCGGCTCAGAAAGTGGATGGATGAATTTAAGCATGGATGGATTTTTTTTTCCTAACATTTGAAATACACTTAGATGTCGTCATTGTCCACTAATAGATGAGTAAATATGTGGGGTTGTGGCACGATGGACTACTGGTTAGTGTCTTCCTTACAGTTCTGAGGACTGGGGTTCGAATCCCGGCACTTCCCATGGTAACTGGGTTTTCTCCAGGCACCCATCCCAAAAACATGCATGGAGGGTTAATTGAAGACTCTAAATTGGTGTGAATGTGAGTTCAAATGGTTGATTTTTTTTTAGATGTGCCCTCCAACTGGCAACCAGTTCAGGGTGAACTCGCCTCCTGCCCAAAGACAGCTGCCATGGGCCTCCACATTCCCATGACCCTCGGGAGGATAAATGGCTCTGATAATGGATGGATATTTTGAGGGTATTACTCAAGCAGCTTCTCTTCCATTGCCCTTGACTAATGCGCTAAAAATTGGTCTTAGTTGCCTGCATAGGGCCAAATGGTGACAGACAGAAGTGGACAAACAGGTGAGTTATTTTTTCTACATGATGAATCAGCTCCGTGCTGATAGTGCGGCTGTTGACTAAGGCCATATTATGAAGTCATATACTGTAGATTAATCAATGCAGATTAATGAGAGGTTTGAAATCCTTGTTCGCAATAGCAAAGAGTCAAGTTCAGCAAATATATTTCCTTGCTAAACATTTCCACTTCACTGTAATAGATGACCCCCTACCCCCATCCCTCACCCTCCATTGTGCATTCCAGATTCTGGATTTCCTGGGGTAAACTAACACTTCATCATCACAGTGTGTCAGCCATCTTGCCCCCTATCCAGAGAGTCCCATTCCTTTAACCTGAGCACCCGCCACACATCCTCCCTTCACTTGTTGAAAATGATTACATTGTAGATAAATTGTCAGGCTTGCATTGCACGCTGCAGTGCACTGACCTACTGAAGCTGTCAGATCCTTGTTGCTGAAGGTATTTGTGTGTGGGTGCGTGTGTGTGTGTGTAAGGGAATGCTGTGAGATAACCTTCAGTGTGTCAACAGTGCGAGCATCCTTCCTCTCTCGACAGATTGTGTTGCTAGGGTAACAGTTGCTAGGATTGCATTTCTCTGTCTCTCTTTCTCTCTCTCTCTCTCTCTCTCTCTCTCTCCCTCTTTCTCTCTCTCTCTCACTCCCCCCACCACCCGCCTATGTGTGTTCAATGTAATTCTTAGACCCAATATAACACGAATAATGACCACTTATGCCTGCACTTGGTGTGTCATACTCTTCCACAACTGATTGTTTGCCAGCTCTTTTTCATCCACACCAGATTCAGACATGATGACAGATGGGTCATACCCAGTGCAAGAGGCCAAATTATTTCAGAGGAAACTTAAGAAAGTATTCCCATCAGGTAGTTGTGCTATTCCACCAGTTGGAAAAGATGAGTAGAACTCTTTTGGGAACCTTGGTCTACGAATGCCCCACTGGACAAACAATTAAATTACGAACAACATTTTTTTAGGAAATATTGCCTCAGTTCTTGTACTATGCTTCATTTAAGAAACCGTCACAATATCAACACGGAAGGGTTGGTTGTGCTTTTTTTCCCTAGTTCATCAGCATACTTGAGGTATCTGTTATTTGTGCAAAATTAGCCAAATTAGCTAAATTTAGTACAGCTCCAAAGAAACTAGCAAAAATATTACAGTACTTGAAGCCTCATCATTTTGCTGTTAAAAACAAGCAGGAAGAAGTATAATGCGAAAATTAGATGTTCCTGATGGTGTTCTTGCTGTCCAGTTGGATTTCCAAAATATAACGTAACATTTTTAAAAACCAAGACAAAGCAACAAATTAGAGAAGAGATAGAACATCTATTTTCATTCTTCGGTGTGGATGAATGAACAAGAGCTTGCTCCCATCAATTTTAGCAAGGCAACATAATGCGAAAAGGCTATGACTTTTGCACAGCAATTCAGCACACTTTCTTCATTAAACAGCATTTTCACTTTTTTAACACTCCAATAAAAAAAAAACATGTGGTAGGAAAGGATAAATTAATCTATTTATTGAAGATTAAGTTTATTTTTCAAAACTGCTGGTAATATTTTAATGTAGCCTCAATCCATACCCCTGGCTAATGTTAATGTGCGCAGGGCAAACGTTTACCCTTGTTAAGTTTCCAAAAACTTCTCTTTAACTTTTGTTGCTAACCAGCACTCAATAAAAAGTCTGCGCGAGACTGCGTGCCCACGTCTGCACAAGGAAATGACTGACACACTATTTGGTTACATCTTACACCAGTTAACGCTCTCTTTAGTCTCTGATAGGCTGTTCCTGTTACGGTTGGGCAAGTTTTAAAATTAAATTAGAGGCATAAAATGGGACCTGTGAGGGAAAATTTTTCAGGAGATAATTTTGTAAATACCTTTTTATCAAGACATACAGACACTATATGATTTTTTTTAATGCTAACTCCACCTTGAAGTGATTTCCATTCAATTCAAATTCATTTTCCACTAAAGTTCATATTAAGCAGCCACATTTTATACAAATGGAGAAAAAGCAGAGAAACAAATCTTTTTCCTGGTTACAGTTGGTACATTTTTGCCTGTGACGAATGGTGGTTAAATTTGACAAGATATAGTTAGCATGTTCTTTGTCGGTGTAAGAAAAACAAGATATAACAAATGACAGGGAATTGAACTGGCAGACATCACGCCTCAGGGTTTATTGGAATCAATTAACCGATTAGTCGGTGAGTTAAATGCAGATGGTCGTCAGTGAGGGTCATGCATTTTAGCACATGCGCACTCACATGCACACATTGTGACAGTCTCAATGTGCGAAGTGGCGCACGCATCACATTGGCGCTCCATCGACATCAAGCCCGTCTTCCAACCAACGAGCCACTTCTGCCGTCTCAACTGCTTGAGCCGTGTGCTGGTCGCTCCCAGCCTAATGTCGCCTCCCCTGGAGCGCGCCGACCGACATCGCTGGCAGGAGCCTCCGCAGAGGCGGCAGCAGCGGCAGTGAGGGTAACCGCGGCAACAAGACCGCTTCTCTGCACAGGAGGGCGATAGGAAGCACCAGCGAAAGAAGGGAGGGCAGGGAGCGAGGGAGGCACGTCGTCTTTGTCGTCTTGGTTTTTGTGCGTGTGTGTCTGTGCGCGCGAGTGTGTGCGTGCGTCCATGTGTGTGTGTGTTTTGGCTCGTCTCTTTTCTGGAGATGCAGTCGCCGAGCTGCTGGGGCCACTGTCATACCGTGTGATATACACAGAGCACGCTGGGGTGGGGTGGGGTCGGGGTTGCCCTGGCCCGGCCGGACTCGCTCTTCTCCAGCATGAACCTCCACTCGGCCAGGGCGTCCGTGGCCATGCTGCGAATGATGGGCTGTGCTAACGGCCGCTCTGCTCGGCATCTTCTCCACAGCGACTGCGTGGTGGATGAGAAGACGGTGGTACTCCAGAAGAAGGAGAATGAAGGATTTGGGTTCGTGCTACGAGGGGCAAAAGGTACTTGACACACATCTCTGATTTTAATTAAACCATTATTTTCAGCATTCCTCTTAAACCAACAGTCAGAGTTCCACATTCCCTCATATGATGATAGCCTACTTTTTGAGCTGTGTAGTATGTTTTCGTAGTTTGACTCTGCTAAGAATGCAGCTTTTGCAGTACATGGACTGTACTGCATTCTCATTTTGGATTTTAAAGCGTAAACTTTATTTGTGATGAGATTTCTTTGGGTCCTATTTGAGGAAGTTCCCCTCAAAATCTTTTTCACTTTTCACCACCTTTCAGAGGTGCCATAACATTCCACAATTCCGTCTTTTTTCCAGTTTTGGGTTAGATGTACCGTGCAGAAACCACCAGCATCTCTCCTGAGCACACCATGAATTGTCTGTGATGTGAATGGCCTCACCAGGCTGTTTGATATTTCACCAAGCTTTGAGATTGGTTCTAAAAATAGTTTGGGCTGCTGCATCAGTTTCTATGACAATTCTCATCATGCCATAATCCATGTTATGTTTCACTACCATGTTGAGCAATTGGTGTGTGCTGCAGCTATGTCAAGAGATAAATGTTAGTGTTTAAAAGTCCCATCTTAAAGGCAAAAAATAAAGGACAAGATAGAGATGAACAAAGAGGAAAGGATTTGGCTTTAAAAATTGAGGAATAGTCTAGTCATTCTGACACACGCTGCCATCTCCTTGGGGGACTGACCCAGCTGAGCTTATCCTAGAAGGGGGGTGAACACCCATACACAAACACATGAATATACACTCGTGCATGAGCTGTCACATAGGCTTACATCCTCGTTTGCGCTGATATTCTGCTATTCTCTGCTCCGTGCACTTCTCCCATCTTTTTTTTCACTGCATCATCAATATCTCACCATCATACTCACAGATGAATACCTAAACATACTCCTCCCAATCATGCAAGACCCTCACATGCTTATGGGCTGTCTTTATTTATTTATATATATTTTTTGTAGGATGACTTATAGGAAGTGGCACATGTTGCCATTCCAGCCACAATATTTTCTAACCTTACCAAGAGCAAGCAGCAGGTGCAACAATGTCTGTTAAAAAAAAAGCAACACAAACTCAGCTAAAACCCAATTAATGACAGGTCAAGGGGAAATTGCGAAGAAACAAAGTCCTTTTGTGGTGTGTAGCATACATCAAATGTGTTGATCATGAGCCTTCATACACAACCGTACTTAGTTGACTACTTTTTTACTTGTAAAACGCGTAGCCACTCATCAGTGGACTTTCTAATGATTAGCCACACATTTCATGCCAATTTTCATTTCAAGGCTGCCAAAATTCTTTCAGGCCTGTTGTTCATGTTCATGATTCCGTTGTTAAGAAAAGTTAAATTCCAAATAATGAAGTAAATTAAATGAATGAAAGTTGTTTTTGTTGAAATCACACAGAATACAGAATGGATTATGGTACTATTGCAGGAACTGGCTTCTGACCACAACGTTAGTTTCCCAAGCCAATGAGCTCCAAGCTCCAGCTGTATTAAATATTCTGCCTTTACAAATATATAATGATGCTCACTTTTGAATGACACTCTCAACAGGTATTAATTTTACATTTATCATTGTGGTTGTAGAACAGAAATATAACCAGGACCGGAGCCGCAAAAATATCAATTTAACATTTATCATTGTGGTTGTAGAACAGAAATATAACCAGGACCGGAGCCGCAAAAATATCAATTGGTTGGCCGGTGTGATACCAAGGGGTAATCTTAGTGTAGCATGTAATGCTTAAGGTAGCAGAGTGGACTGTTTAGCATATCCGCCTCACAGGTCAGAGGTGGTAAATTAGAATCACGGCTCTTGCATAACTGTGTGCGTGTTTTCCCTGAGCCTGTATTAGGTTTTATCCAGGTAGCTTACTCCATTTTCCTCCTAAATTTCAAAAACATGCATGTTAAACTTATTGAAGACTTTTAATGTCCTTAGTTGTGAATGGTTATTAGTCTTTGCGTTCTGTGAGGATAAGCAATACAGTACAGAGAATGGATGGATGGCCATAATGCTTAATGTGTATATTATGGGGAACTATAATATAATAATAACTAAGTCTCTTATACGTTATAATTCTACACTGATTAAAATTCAGACACTAGTGGAATTATCAAATACATTTTGAATGTCTTGAATTGACGTGACAAGCGTACTAAGTGCATGATTCACACCCTCCTGTATCACTAGTGTGACAGTGGCTATTTCGCTCAGCAGCACAAATTTACTTTCCAATGAAATATCAAGGACTTGGACATAATAATCAATGACTCAAAAAAAATTACAAAATCATTATTATGATATTACAAGAGCAGTGTTCTGCAATTATGGTGGTTGGTAGAAGAGAGATGCATAAACTCATCTAAATCTAGATATTTTACTCATCTTGACTGACAGAACTCTTTCTATCTGGATATATAAGATTGCTGAGTCTGTCATCGTACCATAAACTGACCCGAAATCACATAAACACAAGTTAAAATGTCTGCTACAGTATACAATAAACACTTTACACATTTAGCATCTGCACACAGCAACAAATGTGTGGGAATAATGTAATCTGTAACCGAAAAATTTGTCTGCATGAACGGAGGTTGCTGCACTGGGATAGCAAAAGTAAAAATGTTGACTTCCTCCGTGGTCGACAAGACGTGAATTCAAAGACCGCTCAGACCATAGAACATTCCACACACAAACAGAAAAGACAGGTTCATGACTGCAACTAAACAATTTCGGTTCTCAAACTGAGTGCACGCGAAACGCTTCTTGTGGATTAGCAACGTTTCGCCTCTGAAAATAATGCAATCCTGGCCAAGAAAAATTTGCAACAAATACATACAATGGGGGTGGCTTGGCTCCACCCGACTGCAATGTTGGTGTAGAACAATCGGGCAGCAGACTGAGAGCTGGTATTATCATTGTGACTCCCATATGCTGCTAAAATAACAAAGTCATTGGATTTTGCAAGTGGTCATCTTATTTCCCTTTTGTCCCTGTTCCTGCAAAGCGGATACACCCATTGAGGAGTTTACCCCTACCCCGGCCTTCCCAGCTCTGCAGTATCTGGAGTCAGTAGACGAGGGGGGCGTGGCATGGCAGGCGGGGCTCAGGACGGGGGACTTCCTCATCGAGGTAAGAGCTGCTAAACCTTTTTTTTTTTTGTTTGTTTGTTTTGCTCTGCTTACAGTACAGTTGGTTTATAAAACTTCCATTTATCAAGGAAGATAGAATGGGCGAGGAAATGTTTGCTTTCAACATAATCATTTAAGTCATTTACAGCAGGGGTGCTTAATGCGTCGATCACGCAGTCTCGGTCGATTGCAATGGCGTGCCGAGAAAAAAAAAAGACAGCCCTTTTTTTTTTAACTTTAGCTCACCGCGCATGTGCAAACAACGATTGTACAGGAAAACATGTTAGTCTGCGACTTCCCCCTATTTTAAGCCATTGCTTAGGAAATCTCATCAAACATGAGTGGATGCTGAGGTAAAGAAGACAAAAACTTATCACTTTCATACGGGAGGTGGACTTTTTTCACAATGTCGTTTTTGAAGTGCGTTTGCCTCATTTGCCAGTGTAGTGAAATGTGGAACGGCATTTTTTAACTGTTTATGGAAAATACGACACCGACATTCTGCCGAAAAGTAAGATGAGAATGAGAAAAGTGAACAAATTAAAATCCCAACTGGCCGCACAGCAGTCACTTTTCACACAATGTAGTTCAACAGCGAAGGTACCGGGTTCGTCACATCATCGTAAATAAGAAGTCCTTCCAAGACGGGAAGATGGTAAAAGACATAGCTGACTCATTGTGCCGATCTTTTAAAAAAAAA